>NC_053391.1:26688694-26955209 GCF_905171765.1 Bufo bufo | reverse complement strand
ACATGAAGGCAAGCCAGTCACCATTTACACTGGCAGGTACGCACATGGAGTGGTTTGGGACCATGGAGTCATTTGGCAAAGGAGAGGATTCATTGCAGATGATGGTAAGCACATCTCACATTCACAACTTGTCATACAACCTTTAGAAGCCATAAGATTGCCCTCACAAATTGCAATTGTCCACTGCAGGGCGCATACTGGTGGTAAAGATCATGTGTCCCAAGGCAATGCCCTGGCAGACGCGAAGGCCAAGAAGGCTGCACTGATGGCCCCGGCCACATTGCAAATGGTGAAATTAGTACCTCCTTCACTTGAGTTAACTCAGATGCTTGTGGATCTCCAGTCCTCAGCTACTGACGATGAAATTGCTGATTGGTGTTACCCAATTCTGCAGAAGAATCCTACGACTGGATTAATCTGCAAAGAGGGAAAGCCATGCATACCACAAAACAGCGCTCCTCTGTTTATTGCACATTTTCATGGAGTAGGACACAACAGCATTCAAACAACACACATGCTGCTAGAACAGAATTTCTATATTACAGGCATTAAACAATTAGTGTCAGATTATGTGGGAAGGTGTATCACATGTTTGAGGAACAACCCAAACACCAATGTAACCAGATTGATTAAAACCCTAAGTGAAATTGAGGTCATAACGGGGACAGACAGTCCTGACCTCGAAAAAGGACAAAGTGAGGTACTAACGGGATCAGTCAGCTCTGACCTCCACCAGGATGCACTCCCTCAATTCTGGAAGATGGCACAGATGGTCCACTTGGACTGTGGGATTACTGATGATCCTAATGACTCTGCTGGGGGATAACAAAGCTGAAGTTGATATAACTCAGAAAGGTGGAATCACTACCTTCTGGTACAATTCCTCCAGTACTCACGTGGCAACTTACTCCTTCTGTTTATGCAGCATAATGAAGTGCAGTCCTTCCACGAGATGCGGCAACCACTATAAGAATGGACATACCCTAAGAAACAAACAAACCCCCTCAAACCCCATATCTTAACTTTTAACAATATGAGAGCAATATCTGACCCAACATATGAGGAGGCTCTTGCAGCAGAAACTGGGTTCTCTGATGCCAACCTATGGTTAGAAGGGATGAAGTACAGTGCAGCTTCAGTAAATAAAAGCAATTGTTATATATGTGGGACCGCTAAGCCTCACCTAGGTACTGTGCCCTTAATATTGCCCTCTAGTGTTGAGGAATGTTTTTTGCAATTATTCTCAAATTCATCTAGTAACCAGTCTGCATGTGAAGAATGGAAGCAAAAATACCCACTCCTCATAAAAACTCCCCGCCCTGGTGCAGGTATACATATCTATCCTGGTAACCATACCTGCTACAGAGGGGGAGATCAAGGAAGATCCTTGGGTAATTTCACTGAAGGATACTGTGCAACTTACAGTGAAACAGATACCTCCCTCACACAGAATCAAGTATACTCGATTGGAGATGTATATTGGATCTGTGGGGATGGAAAGATAAGATCTAGACTAGAGGGTTCCTGGAAAGGTGAATGTGCCCTTGCTAAAGCCATCATGAACATACATATCTTCACTGAAAATGAAAAAGACACCAACACACATATACGCAACCGTCATCCCCTCCCAAAAGGTAGCTTCGACCAACACGTGTATATTGATGCAATCGGGGTCCCAAGAGTGGTCCCTGATGAATTCAAGGCCAGAGGTCAGGTGGCAGCAGGATTTGAATCCATAATTCCCGTCATAACAATCAACAAAAATGTAGACTGGATCAACTATATTTACTATAATCAACAAAGGTTTATAATGGATGCGTTACAGGGTGTAGCAGAACAGTTACAGCAGATTCCATTATGACATTTCAAAACCGCATGGTACTCGATATGATACTTGCATAAAGAGGTGGTGTCTGTAAGGTATTGACAGACCCCTCATCATGCTGCATGTTCATACCCAACAACACCGGCCCTAATGGTAAGGTCACACTGGCAATAAAGTAACTCGAGGATTTATCAATCGAGCTCAAAAGAAACTCAGGTATCGATAACCCTTGGGATCAGTATTTTGGCTGGTTCCCTACCTGGAAACAGGCACTTGTACAGTTCGGAATCATTATCCTGATAATTATTATAGTAATAGCAATAGTTGCAACATGTATCATACCATGTGTACGGAAACTGATGATGAAAGGAGTATCAAATATGTCATTTTATGAGATCATTTTATGAGACTCTTGCTGCCTAATCCTGAAGACATCTCACATGAAGGATATAGAAAATATCTGGCGGTATACAGGGAAAAGGGCATGGGTAAGAACCATATTATCTAAGAAATTTGGTTCTAAGAGGGGATTTAAGGGAAATGTGACTCCATCTTGTCTTCTCTTCCATGTACAGAATTGTTATGATATCTCACCCACGCACTGTTTCACATCCCCCCCCCCCCCGCTGTGAGTTAGGTTTCCTTATCTGTCCCAGGACAGATTCTGGGAATATCCTAGAACTAGAACAAATGTTCTAGTTTCATTCAGGGTCATTCGGCACAACTGCGTACATTCTTATATGTGACGTATTACATACCATAAAAGGATGTTCCGGTAGTATCTGTATGAGCACCAATGTTTATCTTTTATGATTGGTTCAACACTGTTGTTATGCAAACTTTTCTACTGCCTATATAAGGCCAAGCTATAGCATAATAAAGTTAGAATGTTTCTCAGTAATACTTGTGTGTGTGTCTATTATTGCCAACTGAGAAACATCTCCCCTGACGTCAGTGACATCAAACCAAGGTGGTCGTAGAGGTCCAGAAAGGTCCAAATCCTTTCAATCCAGGTATATAATAATTCTTCAAGTTTTTAGAGAATCAGGTTAGTTTAGACTGTTCACAATATAAGGTGTTGGCAGGAGATTTTAACTCGATATGGAATGTTAAAATGGATAGGTCCTCCATAAATAGAATATATAATAAGGAAAATAGATTTTTCTGGGGTATTTTCTTACTTAGAATTCCATTCTATTAAAGTAAATTGGGTCACATTTTAATGCCACACTTAACCAATGGACAGGTGATATATTTTATAATAAAGGAACTAATTTTCTAAGCCTAAATAAACAAACTTGTGCACTTACAACAAATGACATAAATGTAGATAATTTCCTTATGGTGAATGTATGGTGCGAACTGAAGACCTGAGCTTGCTCATACAAGGCAGATGCTAGCTGTGAAATATAAGTGAACCCGGTCATAATGACAGAGATCAGAAATAACTCCCAGCCTGGTCATTTCACACCTTAAATGCAACAGTCAGTAACGTCCATGAAATCAGAATGGTTACTCAGAGAGGCATTAGGTTTTCTTTGTCTTCAGAGCCCTTGCAGCAAGATTGCTGGCTTCTGTTTGGCTGCGCTAGAATATGTGCAATGTAAAAATAAAAATTGTCCCAATCTTTAGGTAATTATATGTCAGTAAGTTCTCTCATATAACATTTGATATATCACAATTTTTTTTTAGACATTAGACACAAATTCAGCATGAAAATGGCTTCTCTCCTGTGTGGGTTTTTTGATGTTTAATAGGAGTTGATTTCTCACTAAACACTTCTCACTTTCAGGACAACAAAATGGCTTCTCTCTTGTTTAAGTTCTCAGATGTGTATCAAAATTTTATTTGTAACTAAAACATTTCCCACATTCAGGACATGAATATGGCTTCTCTCCTGTGCAAATTCTCAGATGTGTTTCAAGACTTGATTTATGATTAAAACATTTCTCATATTCAGGACATGAATAAGGCTTCAGTCCCGTGTGGTGTTTTTTTCATGGTTAATAAGAATTGATTTCTCACTAAAACACTTCCTACATTCAGTACATGAAAAAAGCTTCTCTCCTATGTGAGTTCTCAGATGTGTATCATGAGTTGATATGTGACTAAAACATTTCCCACATTCAGGACATCAAAATGGCTTCTCTCCTGTGTGAGTTCTCTGATGTTTAATAAGACTTGATTTCTTACTAAAACACTTCCCACATTAAGAACATGAAAATGCCTTCTCTCCTATGTGAGTTGTCAGATGTTTATCACAAATTGATTTGTAACTAAAACACTTCCCACATTCAGGACATGAAAATGGCTTCTCTCCTGTGTGAATTCTCTGATGTTTATTAAGATTTGATTTCTCAGTAAAACATTTTTCACATTTAGGACATGAATATGGCTTCTCTCCTGTGTGAGTTCTCTGATGTTTCATAAGACTTGATTTCTGACTAAAACACTTCCCACATTCAGGACATGAAAATGGCTTCTCTCCTGTGTGAGTTCTCTGATGATTAATAAGACTTGAATTCTCAATAAAACACTTCCCACATTCAGGACATGAAAATGGCTTCTCTCCTGTGTGAGTTCTCTGATGTTTAATAAGACTTGATTTCTCACTAAAACACTTTCCACATTCAGGACATGAAAATGGCTTCTCTCCTGTGTGAGTTCTCAGATGTGTATCACGACTTGATTTCTCACTAAAACACTTCCCACATTCAGGACACGAAAATTCCTTCTCTCCTGTGTGACTTGTCAGATGTTTATCAAGATTTTTTTTGTAGCTAAAACACTTCCCACATTCAGGACATGAAAATGGCTTCTCTCCTGTGTGAGTTCTCTGATGATTAATAAGACTTGAATTCTCACTAAAACACTTCCCACATTCAGGACATGAATATGGCTTCTCTCCTGTGTGAGTTCTCTGATGTTTGATAAGACTTGATTTCTGACTAAAACACTTCCCACATTCAGGACATGAAAATGGCTTCTCTCCTGTGTGAGTTCTCTGATGATTAATAAGACTTGATTTCCGACTAAAACACTTGCCACATTCAGGACATGAAAATGGCTTCTCTCCTGTGTGAGTTCTCAGATGTGTATCACGATTTGATTTCTCACTAAAACACTTCCCACATTCAGGACATAAGAATGCCTTCTCTCCTATGTGAGTTGTCAGATGTTTATCAAGATATTTTTTGAAGCTAAAACACTTCCCACATTCAGGACATGAAAATGGCTTCTCTCCTGTGTGAATTTTCGTATTAAAAGTTGTCTCATATTCTGAACATGGATATAGTCTTTCATCTTTGTGAATGTTCCTGTGCATATAAAGGTACGATTCATTTTCAAAATCTTTCCTATATTCAGAACTCACAGACATTTCACCCAGTGTATGTCCAGTGCTATTATTGACAATCTGTGATTGATTATCTTCTACTTTATAAGAGGGAGATAAAATTAGACATCTATGGAAACCTCTTATCCAGTCTTTACCTGAAAAAAGAAATAGTGCAAAGGTGTAAGAAATATCTCAGTAACATAAAGTCAACTATACTTAATATTAGTGAAATCTGCCAAAGTGAGAAACATTAGTTGCTAATTAAAAAAAAAATCTAAACACTAATTAAAGGAAATTTGTCATCAGATATTATTTAGCACATTAAACTGTTGGTAGAAAGTGCCAGTTAGGAGTATCCAGGTGCATAGAAAGTGTTTTTATTATCAGAGAAAATATCTAAAAATTGTACAAACAATATGAGTGACACATCAAATTTTCGACACAAATTTTGTTCCATAAGACATAAGTGATGCCCACAGATGACATTAGGCCAAATTTTGAGACAATTGGTGAATGTCCCCACTTTTAGAAGTGGAGTGAATTAATTACAGATTAGTTCGATTTTAAAAAGTGACTAAAAGGTCAAATCTTCATGCCAAAAAAACTTACTTTTACTTTACTTTATTAGACATGTGCGTACACCACCTTGCACTTGCATTAAATATATTATTACTTTTAGTGATTTCATACATTTCAGAAAGCAAAGAGAGACTTAAAACTGACAACAAAACAACCGTGTTACAGATTTTGTGGTTCCATTGTGCCTCACACTTAAAAAAACACAGCCAGGCAGGAATCTAGGTTGAAGGCAGCAGATCTATAGAGCAAGAGCAACAAAGACATGGACTCCAAACTTATACAGAGTTGGATCTAGACTTTTAAAACCCAGAAAAACAAAGACATTGACTTAGAACTTGTTCAGACTTCTCAAGATATCTGAAACAGTCTTAGGCTACTTTTACACTTATGTGTTTTTTTTTGGGTAGTGTGATCCGGCAGAGGATCTCAATACCAGAAAAAGACAAAAATAAAATCAAAACAGATCCATTTAAATCCAGTATTGAGATCCTCTGCTGGATCTCAATAACATAATTAACAATGCAAATGTGAAAGTAGACTGACAGAGACTTCAGAAGAAAACAGTGTTGCATAAAAGCTGTTACACAGCCCAGTTGTGGCCACACAATTCAGACAGAACATCACTGATAGAACTCAGGAACTAAATGACAAGACTAACAAACACACAGACAAGAGGAGCAGATTCAGACACAGACTAAATATTGTGCATCCTTTATTGAAGAACAGTATGGAGACATTTTGCATAGAACAGGGTAGGTTGCCTAGAACACTATAGATGCCAACATGTTTTGGACATAGGGGTACATTTATTAAGCCAGGGCTTTTAGACGCTGGTCTTAATAAAGCCCTAAGCTGATGGTGGATCTGCCTAAGTTATCACTTTGGTGCATACGGCACCAGTCTAAATGCCTAAAACAGATGGCCCATCCCTTTCCTCACCCATGCCATGCCCACAATTTTAGAACTGGAGTGAGTGGGGTTAAGTCACAGATAGTGGCGCAACTGACCATTGTGCTGCCTCTTGCGTCTGAGATATACCTAATTTAGTCATATTTCAGCTTAGTAAAGGACCCCCATAGTGTCCCTCCTCATAGAGGCCAGAATGTAAAGAAGGGAGGCAGTTATGCACTGCCACACTGAAACATAGCCCTAGATACAGAACCACAATATCCAGCAACCAAGTCACGCTGTTTACAAAGGTGAACAGACATATAACACACTTCAAATTTAAATCTCAATAGGTCTATGAGAACAACAGAAAACAGGTAAGACATCTAGAAATGTAGTTTACACGGCAGCCATTAAGATAAACTGGTATCTATCTAATATAAAGCTTGCGTTCCAAAGAACAGAAGCAGCATGGGCAGCAGCTGACTGGCATTGGTTGCTAAAGATATGTCTACTTTTCGCCAATATCCCCAATGTTTAATGGTAGCTTTATGCAGTGGCTTATTAGTAAAATTATAATATTAAAAATGATTTTGCTCTAGCAAATTCATAAGCTTCTTTATTTTTCATATTAAACTTGATTTCCAATTTCTGTGCCCCAAATGTCCCCATAATAACACATTACCCCCAGTGTATTAAATACAATCTGCCTAAATCATCAGACACTGTTATTGGTTCAGAGCAAGGAGAGAACGTCTAATACTCCATCTATTGCTCCGAGAAACATAAGACACCACCAGTTCTGCTTGAAACAGATGCTGGGGAAGCATTATACAGAGTATATGGGATTTTTCTGTGAAGAGTATTAGAGATGTTCCATTGTCTCCTGCGTTTATCTCATCTGTTTCTTTACACTACTATAACCCACAAACCCTATGCTGTCTGATGCATTCCATATTTACAATGGCACTTGGCAAGGCTGCTATTTTCCACATTTTATGTGTGGTCTCTAATTTCAAAATTAATTTTAGTAAATTACAAGCTAGAAAACCCTTTCAAGTAAATTTTTGGGACCAAGTATAGAATAAAATGAAATAAATTTGCTCACTTGATATTGATGTTTGTTATTGGCTCCCGCTCCACACTTCACCCAGCAATTTGCTTCTATCTGCTGACAAGCTTTTTATGCCAACTCTTTGGCGATCTAAGGATCATCCTACTATCCAACAGCGGTATTTAAAATTTGTTGATTTCTACAGATTTGAAGAGGTGGGAAAACCATTCCAAACAGACCCAAAAAGACTTTACTGCATGCGCTTTTCTGGCATTTTTTGTGCCATTTTTTCTGATGCTTTTTTCCCATACAGTGAAATAGGTGTAAAAATATCACACAAAAAAATAATAACTTCAGCATGACTTACTTTAAAAAGAAAAAAATGCCACCTAAATAATAAATGCACCATCAGCAAAAAGAAAAAAAGCTTGTGTGTCCTACTATATTTTTTTTTTATTTCCCAAAGATTTTAAAATGAAATCTGGAGCTAAATGTGTATATGGCAAAGAAATGTGTGCAGTAAAATCAAATCAAACCAAAGTGGTTATAGTGGCTAACAGGACGAGTCTGCAGAGAATTTTGTGACATATTTCCAAATGTTAACCAACCTTTAGAGATTTCAGAATAAGATAAAAATGATTACATTTATAGCAGACTGAAGATAAAATAATGTGCACCAAATATCTGCAACTAGAAATTTCATAAATGGAGACAAGAATTTACTAGAACAAAGGGCAGGACAAAAACAGCACAATTCCTTCCTACTGTTTGAGACTCAGGGAGTCGAGCAGAGCAAAGGTTAATTATTTTTGGCGATCAGGCTGGTAAATGAGGTGCACTTTATATACTCTAAATAACCTGGCACATTATTAGCCACATTTTAGACACAAACCTGTTAATACTTCTGCCCCACTGTTCCTTATACACAACACAGATTACAATATCTTATAATTCCTTCCACTTACAATCAGTTCAGTGACACTTACCAGACATGGACCTTCCACACACTCAGGACTTAACACTCAGTGTCTTCTCATCAGCAAGTCAGTGATCTGAGTATATTCCCTTGGTAAATTCCAGCTTCCTGAGCCATGTTCGGTATTTTATACCCCTTGGGTAGCTATAGCTATCAGCTCCTCCTCTTCCCCTCAGGAGACGCCCAGTCTAATTTTCATAATCAATGCAATCTTTTATCATCATATGTGGCTTCTGTCATTACCATATACAATGAAAGAATAATGGTGCCTCCTCCTTATCAACTAGTTTAGCATTTTCTAGCCTCCTGAGATGGTCCTTCATTTACACATTGTATTTGCAGGGTAGAGACCTATTGTTCACACTCCTATTTAGCATCTGTAAGAGATTCCTGGGATACTCCGAGACCTTTTCATATGAGAATCAGTGTAAACAATGAGCATTTTACATCTTGATAAGATACATTCCATCCAGACATACAACCATATGACTCTCCATCTATAAATCACATATATGAAATACTTCATATTGCATCAAGTATAATAGATCAGAAGACTTTCAATATTCAAAGGTTCATAATTCGTACAGATTACAACTAGTAAATCTATGACAACTTTACATGAGTATTTGTTGTTTTAAGGTTGTCAGGCTTACACTTTTCAGTTCTAAACAATACAATTTACTGACAGAAACCTGACAACAAAACCATGTATAAATGTTCCTGTTCCATGAAAATTATTTAGTAGCAATTATTACATTCACAGACATTTCTATTTTTCAGTTTTTTCTATCAGACAAATAACAGATTTTATATCACATTCAATTTTTTTATATATATATTTTGGGTATGACACAATCACTAGAAGGTCTACATTGTCTGCGGTGTAATTCACCTGTGGCCATCACTATGATACACTTTCAGGCTATCCTCACTGGGCTCTCATATATCTGTTGCTTCATCACAGGTTCGGAGACTGTAGACCTCTTCTGGTCATCTGCTTAGATTTTATCCGACTGTACTTATTTCTTCATTAGGAGCCATTTACACCTCTGAGTCCATTTTTATAGTCTTCAGTCCATAAAAATATCTGATGCTTCATAACAAGTGATCAACTTATAGAACAAAATCATATATGATCATTGTTTCATTATAGATGTTTCTGCTGTGCTCACAGTCAGACTCTGACTGGCCCACAGGGGTACAAGTGAATCCCCCCCAGGCCAGTCTGAGGACTTTTTGTATACTACAAATTGTAACCTGTTTTCACATTCTCTAATAGCTCAGTGTGTTATTAGGTTGATTCCCGAGCAAAAGGTCACTGGTTCGAATCCAGGAGCAGCCATGAAGAAGATTTTCCAAGAAGAAAGAGACAGCATCATCCAGCTCATCCACAGTGGATTTCCGGCCATAAAAAGTGCTAAACTGCATTATGTGAGGGCCATGACAATTGGAAGAATATGAAATGAAGTCTGTCCATCCAGTCCAAAGCCAAGAAGAAGGGTATGTCCACGAAAAATATCTGAGTCAACAAGTCGGCTCATCACAAGTTCTATCAGTTCTGGCACTTCAAACACTACAGTAGAGATGGCTTGTATGCTTCATAACAGTGAGATCACAGACGTCCATGCAAGCACCATGCAACATACATTTCAGAAGTCTGGAATGGTAGCCTGAAAAAAGGTGAAAAGCCTTGACTTTAATATCGTCATAAGAAGCATTGAGTTTGCAAAAAAGTACGAACAGTGTACAGTAGAAGATTGGAAACAGGTAATTTGGAGCGATGAGACAAAAGTCAATAGACTGGGCTCTGGTGGGTGCAAATGGGTCTGGAAGAAACAAGGGAAAAGGGGGCTAAAAGCTCGAGAAATTGAAGGAACTGTCAAGCTCAGTGGAGGAAGCCTGATGATATTCAGTTGTTTCATAGCTAAAGGTGTTGGATACTTGACCAGGATCGATGGTCTCAATGTTCAGCTCTATGTGAGTACCCTACAAGACAAATTACTTAGTACAGTCAAGTACTATGGGTATTAAAAAGACAACATAGTGTTCCCAGCAGGACAGCATATGTCAAGATTGGCGAAGAAATGGTTCAAGGAACCTACTGCTGTTGTTATTCTCAGTAATGCTTGATATATAATCAGTGTGGAATTGCCGGTCACTTTGTCCCTCACTACGTGCTACCTGTGACTGCCTATGTCGCTCGTGATGCTCCTTAATCTACTCACTGACCCTGTCTAAAAATAGCGCTACACTAATACACCCCTCCCGACATGTTTCGCCACATGCGTGGCTTCGTCAGGGGAAGTGGGGTGTAGGCCATATAAGGAGCATCACGAGCGGCATAGGCAGTCACAGGTAACACGTAGTGAGGGACAAAGTGACCGGCAATTCCACACTGATTATATATCAGGCATTACTGAGGATAACAACAGCAGTAGGTTCCTTGAACAACAGCAGTTAACACACAGACAAGAGGAGCAGATTCAGACACAGACTAAAAATTGTGCATCCTTTATTGAAGAACAGAATGGAGACATTTTGCATAGAACAGGATAGGTTGCCTAGAACACTATAGATTCCAACATGTTTTGGACATAGGGGTACATTTATTAAGCACAGTCTTTTAGACACTGGTCCTAATAAAGCTCTAAGCTGATGGTGGATCTGACTAATCACTTTGGCGCATCCAGCACCAGTCTAAATGTAAGACAGCTCCCGAGCTGTCTTACATTAAGACCATTTTCTATGCCTAAAACAGATGCCCCATCCCCTTCCTCACCCATCATTTTAGAACTGGAGTAAGTGGGGTTAAGTCACAGATAGTGGCTCAACTTACAGTTGAGCTGCCACTTGCGTCTGAGATATGCCTAATTAAGTCATAGTTCAGCTTGGTAAATGACCCCCATAGTGTCCCTCCTCATAGAGGCCAGAAAGTAAAGAAAGGATGCAGTTATGCACTGCCACACTGAAACATAGCCCTAGATACAGAACCACAATATCCAGCAACCAAGTCACACTGAATACAAAGGTGAACAGTGAACAGACATATAACACACTTCAAATTTAAATCTCAATATGTCTATGAGCACCACAGAAAAAAGCTAAAACATCTAGAAATGTAGTTTACATGGCAGCCATTAAAGTAAACTAGTATACATCTATTACAAAGCTTCCATTCCACAAAACAGAAGCAGCATGGGCAGCAGCTGACTGGCATTGGTTGCTAAAGTCATGTCTACTTTTTGCCAATATCCCCAATGTTTAATGGTAGCTTCATTCAGTGGCTTATTAGTAAAAATATAATAGTAAAAATTATTTTGCTCTAGCAAATTCACAAACCCTACGCTGTCTGATACATTCCATATTTACAATGGCACTTGTGGCCATCACCATGATACACTTTTCAGGATTTTATCTGACTGTACTTATTCCTTCATTAGGAGCCACTTACACCTTTGAGTCCATTTTTATAGTCTTTAGTGATTAAAAATATATGATGCTTCATAACAATTTATCAACTTGAAGAACAAAATAATTTATGATCATTGTTTCAGTATAGATGTTTCTGCTGTGCTCACAGTCAGTCAGTCAGACTCTGACTGGCCCACATGGTACAAGTGAATCGCCCCCAGGCCAGTCCATGGACTTTTTGTATACTACAAATTACAACCTGTTTTCACATTCCCTAATAGCTCAGTGTGTTATTAGGTTAAATCCCGAGCAAAAAGTCACTGGTTCGAATCCTGGAGCAGCCATGAAGAAGATTTCCCAAGAAAAAAGAGACAGCATCATCCAGCTCATCCATAGTGGTATCCAGCCATGAAAAGTACTATATATCATCATGTGAGTGCCATAACGGTTGGAAGAATATGAAATGAAGTCCGTCAACAAGTCGGCTCATCACAAGGTCTATCAGTTCTGGCACAACAAACACTACAGTAGAGGTGGCTCGTATGCTTCAGAACAGTGAGATCACAGACGTCCATGCAAGCACCATGCAACATACATTACACAAGTCTGGAATGGTGGCCAGAAAAAAGGTTAAGAAGCCTTGACTTCAATATCGTCATAAGACGCAGCGGCTCGAGTTTGCAAAAAAGTATGAACAGCTGGCAGTAGAAGATTTAAAACAGGTACTTTGGAGCAATGAGACAAAAGTCAATAGACTGGGCTCTGATGCGTGCAAATGGGTCTGGAAGAAACAAGGGAAAAGGGGGCTAAAAGCTTGAGAAATTGAAGAAACTGTCAAGTTTAGTGGAGGAAGCCTGATGATATTAGGGTGTTTCATAGCTAAAGGTGACCTGGATCAATGGTCTCAATGCTCAGCTCTATGTGATAACCCTACAAGACAAATTACTTGGTACAGTCAAGAACTATGGGTATTAAAAAGACAACATAGTGTTCCCAGCAAGACAGCATATGTCAAGATTGGCGAAGAAATGGTTCAATGGTTCAAGAGAAATAGAGGTGCTCGATTTGCCCCCACAGTCCCCAGTTTTCAACCCAATCGGTTGAGTTGAAGAAAAAGCTGTATTCATAACCAAGTGATTTCGATTGAGACATGCTTGAATCTGATCGAGAGCATGCCCAGAAGGATTCAGGCAGTGTTGAAAGGCAAAGGTGGATTTACCAAATAATATATAAATAATAAAAATTAGAATTTAGAATTTCAGGAGCAAAACAGTAACAATGCAGCTAAATGACAAGATTCTGCATAACTATCATATGCTAAATAGTTGCAAGTCCAATTTATGTATGAGATAGCCAAGATGATTGTCTATAAGGCTACTTTCACACTTGCGTTCGGGGTTCCGCTTGTGAGTTCCGTTTGAAGGCTCTCACAATCGGCCCCGAATGGATCCGTACTGCCCCAATGCATTCTGAGTGGATGCAGATCCGCTCAGAATGCATTAGTTTGGCACCGTTTGGCCTCTGTTCCGCTCAGCAGGCGGACACCCAAAAGCAGCTTGCAGCATTTTTGTGTCCGCCTGGCTGCGCGGAGCCAAACGGATCCGTCGTCCAGACTTACAATGCAAATCAATGGGGACGGATCCGTTTGACGTTGACACAATATGGTGCAATTTCAAACTGATCCGTCCCCCATTGACTTTCAATGTAAAGTCAGGAGTCCCCTATTAATATACCATCAGATCGTAGTTTTCTCGAATCCGATGGTATATTTTAACTTGAAGTGTCCCCATCACCATGGGAACGCCTCTATGTTAGAATATACCATCGGATTTGAATTAGATCGTGAAACTCAGATCCGACAGTATATTCTAACACAGAGGCGTTCCCATGGTGATGGGGACGCTTCAAGTTAGAATATACTGAGTACTGTGTACATGACTGCCCCCTGCTGCCTGGCAGACCCCCCCCCTGTATTTAACTCATTGGTGGCCAGTGCGGCCCCCCTCCCTCCCTCCCTCCCCAGTATTAAATGTTACCAGTGCGGCCCCCCTCCCTCTATATTTATTGGTGGCCAGTGCGGCCCCCCTCCCTCCCTCCTCAGTATTAAATGTGACCAGTGCGGCCCCCCTCCCTCTATATTCATTGGTGGCCAGTGTGGCACCCCGTCCCCAGTATTAAATGTGACCAGTGCGGCCCCCCTCCCTCTATATTCATTGGTGGCCAGTGCGGATTCCCAGTATTAAATGTGACCAGTGCGGCCTCCCCTCTTTCCCCCCCTAATTAAAATCACGCCCCCCATCATTGGTGGCAGCGGAGAGTTCTGATCGGAGTCCCAGTTTAATCGCTGGGGCTCCGATCGGTTACCATGGCAGCCAAGACGCTATTGCAGTCTTGGCTGCCATGGTTACTTAGCATTAAATAGAAGCATTATACTTACCTGCGAGCTGCGATGTCTGTGACCGGCCAGGCGCTCCTCCTACTGGTAAGTGACAGGTCTGTGCTATAGGCAATGCGCCGCACAGACCTTTCACTTACCAGTAGGAGGAGCTCCCGGCCGGTCACAGACATCGCAGCTCACAGGTAAGTATAATGCTTCTATTTATTGCTAAGTAACCATGGCAGCCAAGACTGCAATTGCGTCTTGGCTGCCATGGTAAACGATCGGAGCCCCAGCGATTAAACTGGGACTCCGATCGGAAATCTCTGTTGCCACCAACAATGGGGGGGTGATTTTGATTAGGGGGGGGGAAGAGGGGAGGCCGCCCTGGTCACATTTAATATTGGGAATCCGCACTGGCCACCAATGAATATAGAGGGAGGGGGGCCGCATTGGTCACATTTAATACTGGGGAGGGAGGGGGCGTCGCTCTGGCCACCAATGAATATAGAGGGAGGGGGGCCGCATTGGTCACATTTAATACTGGGGAGGGAGGGAGGGGGGGTCGCACTGGTCACATTTAATACAGGGGAGGGAGGGGGTCTGCCCCCTCCTGCCTAGCAGCACCTGATCTCTTACAGGGGGCTATGATTCGCACAATAATTGGGGATCACAACCCCCTGTAAGAGATCGGGTGCTGCCAGGCAGCAGGGGGCAGTCATGTACACAGTTCTTTTAGTATATTCTAACTTGAAGCGTCCCCATTACCATGGGAACGCCTCTGTGTTAGAATATACTGTCGGATCTGAGTTTTCACGAAGTGAAAAATCAGATCTGTAAAAACCAGTAATGCAGACGGATCCGTTCTGAACGGATGCAAGCGTTTGCATTATAGGAACGGATCCGTCTGTGCAGACACCACACGGATCTGCTCCAAACGCAAGTGTGAAAGTAGCCTAACAATGCAGATACATAACACAAATCTGCATACCTAATTATATGCTAAATAGTTTCAAGTCCAATTTATGTATGAGATAGCCAAGCTAATTGTCTATAAAATGGTGGTAGTCTCACATTCGATACTGTAGTGGATGGTGAGATATGGAGCCTGAAAGTCAAACGTTCAAAACATTGTTACCCTTTGTGCTCGTCAGTGTAGATTGGCAGATTACAGCACCTCAACCAGCCTAAGTTCATTAAAAAAACTAACAAAAAAAACTACGCGTAGAATATTTAGAAAGCTTCTCAGTTTATTATTATAGACACATTCAAGTAGTTGGGATGACTTATAGGTACAGAGGCAGGATACCCAAAATCCTCCTTTCCCAGGAATCTGACTTCTCAAACTTGCTGCAGGGACCCTATAATCAATCATCTTATAACATTTTGCTGCTGTGTGAGCAGGTAATATTTGGATATATCAGTGTTGTTAAATTTCACTGGTGAGTCCTAGGCAGCCCATTCCAAGACTGCTCACAATCTATGGCTGTAAGCAGGAAGATAATGCTCATTTCTATACTATTACAGCCCTATGATGCTATGGGCTCAAGAGCTATGCCCATGTCCTCACATCCTAGAGCCAGCTATTTCATACAAAGGTATAGCATTGGCCCAAAGGCCTGTCATGTATAAGTGCCTATGTGGTCCAGTCATTGAAAGGGCTAAATAGGTATAATGTCCGTTTTTCTTACCACTGTAGTGACCACCAATACGCCTTTTCATGGCAGTCACTACGGGGATGTAAGTTGGGTGCCACTTTTTACTGTGGCCCAGTCAAAGAGCTGCACGAGTCCCCCATGCAACGGGGAGTGGGGACCCCACTCTCACATGAGAGCCAGGGACCGTCAGGAGTGCTGATACGGACTGTTTAACGCTTTACATGCTGCAGGAAATGGAGCCTGCCGCATGTAAAGTGCTGACAGAGGCAGCGGACTCCCTCTGTCTTCCATCGGCACCCTGCAAATGCGATCGCGGGGTGCCGATGCGTGTAAAGGCTGGCTGGGGTCTTATGAAGGCCGTAAAAAATAAAAAGACAGAATTGCTCATTTGTTATTAGTTGCCACCGAAAAAACTTAATAACAAGAGATCAAAAAGTATCATTTACCTCAAAATGATACCAATGAAAAATATCATCCCACAAAAATCACCCCCACACAACTGTGTAGAAAGAAAAAAAAAAGAAAATGATAGGTCTTGGGAAACGGTAATGCAAAACCTTTTTTTTCCATAAAAAAAAAGGGTTTTATTCAGGGCCAGTGCAAGAATTTTTGCCAACACAAGCAAAGCTAAATTTTGGCGACCCCCTCCCAACCCCTCGCAGCTTATTTGGCCCTGATTCCGTCTGCAGCAGCTGGCTTCTCCTCTGTCTGGTCCTGGTATATTCTCTCTGCTTCAGACAAACGCTGGTTTGAGGACCGTATTTTTTGCCCTATAAGACGCACCGGCCCATAAGATGCACCTAGGTTTTAGAGGAGGCTAATAAGAAAAAAATATTTTCTATTACACCTCAGGTCAGACCAGCAATCAGACCCCCAATGTTAATCAGACCTGAGCTCACAGCCCCATTTAAACCCCCAATGTTAATCAGACCTCAGATCATGCCCCCAATGCCTCAGAACAGACCCCCATGTCATCAGCCCCCACTGTCAGACATCATGCCCCCATTTCAGCCATCATGACCCCATGTCAGCCATAAGCCCCCCATGTCAGCCATCAGTCCCCATCCATCATCCGTTTCCATTGTCAGCCAGGAGTGTGTATAGTGACATCAGATTATGCCTCTGTAGATTAGAACATATAGGGGTTACCCTGATCATATACATATCTGACTTTATTATAATATGTAGATTCATCACCCGGACAGTCTGGGGGCATTATCCCATAATCCATACTTGTATGGATAAGGATCATTGATTATCTAGTTCCCCTTACGCATGATATTTTTTCACAGTTTGTAGGTATGGGACTCCTATGGATCCCTGGATACCTTCAGTGTCTTTGTGTGTTGCCGCGGTAACACTGGGACGCCCATTGTGAGGTCAGTAAGTTGCGCGTCGACGCCAGGATGAGGTAATCGGGAGCACTTGTCGCGACCGGATGACGTCGGCAGTAGAGAACGGAACAACATGGCGCTTAGGGGCGGACCGACGGACGCAGTACGTAGGCCATCAATGATGGGTATACATGCGCACTGAGTGGTAAGGAACGCCGGACATGGCAAGTGTCATTTTGTTTTATATTTGAGATTCAGTAATTACAGGTGTTATGTGATGATGGGGTTAACCTTCAGGAGGATTGTTGGAGACTCAGGTGAGGCACATAGGTGAATTAGATGAAGTGAACACACATTCTCATTGGTGTATTTGTGCCATTGCCTGCAATTGGATAATCTGGATGGGGGTGGCGCACTTGTTTTTTATTATAAATTGATGGATATAACACAATGTGAACAGGCTTGACAAAGGCTGTGTATCAGCCGAAACGTTGGCATTTGTATTACTGCTTTGAAGTCCTAATAAAGTTGATAATGTGAGATGCTGCTGATACCGTCTGCATTTTTCTACGCTCTAGATAGGTCATCAATATCTGATCGGCAGGAGTCCGATACCCAGAACCCTTGATGATCAGCTTCCTAGGCCATGTGATGTCACCTTACATTGGTCACATGGCCTAGCTATATCTCAGCCCTATTGAAGTGAATGGGCTAAGCTGCTTTACTAATCACAGCCTCTGTACTATGTATGGCGCCGTGCTTAGAGAGATGCCGGGAGCCAGAGCTCCAGTGAGCATGGAGGGTCCCTGTAACAGCTGATTGGTGGGGTTGCCAGAAGTCAGACCTCACCGATCTCATAATGATGACCTATCCTGAGGAAAGGTCATCATTATATTTATCAGGATAACCCCTTTAATACTATCAAATAATAAAAAATATATATTCTTCAGATTGCTAGGTGGGTAATTGCTCTCTCCTCATTTTGCTCCGGGTGGGCAAAAGTTCTGGCAGATGGTAGGGGATTGTTTATTTTTGCTTGTGTTAAATTTTTTATGATTATCCAAAGAAGATGTATTGTGGATTACTTTCTGTCATTGAGTGAAACTGAAACAAAAAAGTTCCATGGATATGCCTCCATTGCTGCCCTGTAATATGAAGATGAGGCCGCGCCTTGTGTATCGTCTACCACATTCACAGAGACGTGTGATTGTCCAGAAAACAATAGTGAGAGATCCTCACCTGGACATTAGCCTCACAATGACTACTACTCCAGTCATTCAGATGGTAATTTTGCTGGCCCAGATAACATTTCAGGGTTTTAGTGAAAAATAAAGCAAAAACAGAAATAACATTTACAAGCTATTCCTCAGGACTGAGCACTATCACATTTACACTTTATTTCTCACAATTTTTGGGGGTTGTTTTTGGCAACTTAGAAAAAAAACATGAAATTCATACTTTTTTTTAGAAGCATTTCTTTAGTGGCGTTTTCTTTGTCACACACTTTTAGCAGTTTAACTGGGTATTTTTTTATTTTATTTTTAAAGAGAAGCCAGTGGTATGACACCAGAAAAAAGCCAAACCTAGAGCATGCTGCATTCTGGAAGAGAAATCATGGACATCACAAGAAATGTAGTGTACTTCATTATTATTTATTATCGTGTAGAAAACATTTGGATTCAGCTTTTTTGCCAACAAAATGTTGCAGAAAACAAATAATTTGATAAAAACACTATGGATGAAATTAGCCTAAGGCCACATATACACGTCAGTGGTTTGAGTCCTCATGATAACTACTCTATTTGGGGATCGGATGCAGATTCATTCACTTCAATTGGGCTCTCCACATCCACATATCCGTTCTGCGGCCCCGCAAAAAAATTAGAACCAAAAGATTTGGATATTGTTTAATTGTGAAAAAAATAAGGGGTTGGGTCAGCACAACCTACCTGCAGGTGCACATCACTATGGCGAAATACGTATACAAACGGAAAATGCAAATGTGATCGCACACTACATCCAGCACTCTGCCCTCCATGCTGGATGAGACACCGGTTTATATTTTGGCCAAAGCATAGTAAGCCACTCACCGCGTCAAGGCTGTCTCATGAGTGGTCCCCAACTCTTGTTCCTACCTGTTCATGGGCCATGACAGCCACATAAAATCCAGGGAATGCAGGTCAGCATGCAAGCCAAGTACACTTTGCTTGTAACCCCGTCCGGTGCCATTACAGCTTTCATCGGATCCAGGGATGCAAGTACCAACATGCATGCTGAACCTACCATATACTTCTCCTGGAGCCAGATGGCTAATGGTAGGTTCTATACAAGCAGACTCAGTTTTATACTGACTTTAAAACCAGCCTCAAGGACAGATTAACTGGTCAGGTGTGCAATGACTCCAAGGAGATCGCCACGCCTCCAATATATACTACAAAGAAAAAAATAAGGGGTTGGGTCAGCACAACCTACCTGCAGGTGCACATCACTATGGCGAAATACATATACAAACGGAAAATGCAAATGTGATCGCACACTACATCCAGCACTCTGCCCTCCATGCTGGATGAGACACCGGTTTATATTTTGGCCAAAGCATAGTAAGCCACTCACCGCGTCAAGGCTGTCTCATGAGTGGTCCCCAACTCTTGTTCCTACCTGTTCATGGGCCATGACAGCCACATAAAATCCAGGGAATGCAGGTCAGCATGCAAGCCAAGTACACTTTGCTTGTAACCCCGTCCGGTGCCATTACAGCTTTCATCGGATCCAGGGATGCAAGTACCAACATGCATGCTGAACCTACCATATACTTCTCCTGGAGCCAGATGGCTAATGGTAGGTTCTATACAAGCAGACTCAGTTTTATACTGACTTTAAAACCAGCCTCAAGGACAGATTAACTGGTCAGGTGTGCAATGACTCCAAGGAGATCGCCACGCCTCCAATATATACTACAAAGAAAAAAATAAGGGGTTGGGTCAGCACAACCTACCTGCAGGTGCACATCACTATGGCGAAATACATATACAAACGGAAAATGCAAATGTGATCGCACACTACATCCAGCACTCTGCCCTCCATGCTGGATGAGACACCGGTTTATATTTGGGCCAAAGCATAGTAAGCCACTCACCGCGTCAAGGCTGTCTCATGAGTGGTCCCCAACTCTTGTTCCTACCTGTTCATGGGCCATGACAGCCACATAAAATCCAGGGAATGCAGGTCAGCATGCAAGCCAAGTACACTTTGCTTGTAACCCCGTCCGGTGCCATTACAGCTTTCATCGGATCCAGGGATGCAAGTACCAACATGCATGCTGAACCTACCATATACTTCTCCTGGAGCCAGATGGCTAATGGTAGGTTCTATACAAGCAGACTCAGTTTTATACTGACTTTAAAACCAGCCTCAAGGACAGATTAACTGGTCAGGTGTGCAATGACTCCAAGGAGATCGCCACGCCTCCAATATATACTACAAAGAAAAAAATAAGGGGTTGGGTCAGCACAACCTACCTGCAGGTGCACATCACTATGGCGAAATACATATACAAACGGAAAATGCAAATGTGATCGCACACTACATCCAGCACTCTGCCCTCCATGCTGGATGAGACACCGGTTTATATTTTGGCCAAAGCATAGTAAGCCACTCACCGCGTCAAGGCTGTCTCATGAGTGGTCCCCAACTCTTGTTCCTACCTGTTCATGGGCCATGACAGCCACATAAAATCCAGGGAATGCAGGTCAGCATGCAAGCCAAGTACACTTTGCTTGTAACCCCGTCCGGTGCCATTACAGCTTTCATCGGATCCAGGGATGCAAGTACCAACATGCATGCTGAACCTACCATATACTTCTCCTGGAGCCAGATGGCTAATGGTAGGTTCTATACAAGCAGACTCAGTTTTATACTGACTTTAAAACCAGCCTCAAGGACAGATTAACTGGTCAGGTGTGCAATGACTCCAAGGAGATCGCCACGCCTCCAATATATACTACAAAGAAAAAAATAAGGGGTTGGGTCAGCACAACCTACCTGCAGGTGCACATCACTATGGCGAAATACATATACAAACGGAAAATGCAAATGTGATCGCACACTACATCCAGCACTCTGCCCTCCATGCTGGATGAGACACCGGTTTATATTTTGGCCAAAGCATAGTAAGCCACTCACCGCGTCAAGGCTGTCTCATGAGTGGTCCCCAACTCTTGTTCCTACCTGTTCATGGGCCATGACAGCCACATAAAATCCAGGGAATGCAGGTCAGCATGCAAGCCAAGTACACTTTGCTTGTAACCCCGTCCGGTGCCATTACAGCTTTCATCGGATCCAGGGATGCAAGTACCAACATGCATGCTGAACCTACCATATACTTCTCCTGGAGCCATTGTTTAATTGTGGGCTGGATGTTCCATAAAACGTGGAAAACAAACGGCCAGAATCCGTGTTTTGCAGATCCGCCGTGGGCATGAGTCAGTTTTCGGTTAGTGATTTCCATAATTGATTTTGAGCCAAAACCAGGTGCGTCTTTTAAACACAGAACAGGTGCAGGTCTGTCTCTTATACTTTATCTCTGTGTAGGCTTCACTACTGGTTTTGGCTCACAATTCAGATGGGTGTATGCTGTCCGCTAAAATGAGGATCCATTTTTTTGGCAGACAATTCCGCATGTTCAGAAAAAAAGGGATTGCATTTCACATTTTTGTGTAACATAGACTTCAATGGGCCACATCTTGATTTTCACTGTCAAGTATAATCAAGATGGTTGTGGTGGCCTTTTCGTGCTCAAATGGATGAGGTATGAATTTTTTTTACCGCCATTTCATGGAAAATATTATTGTTACCATAAAGCATGAGGAATTTTGTCTTTGCGGCCTATTCACAATCACTAATGGAAATCACTGACCAAAACACAGACATGTCAATGAGGCATTACTGATATAATGATGTCTTTTCAACTACAATTTTGGTGCTGTTTTTGCAGTAAAAACATCAACTTCAAAAGCTACCTAAAAAGCTAATAAAAATAAAAATTGTCCCAATCTTTAGGTAATTATATGTCAGTAAGTTCTCTCATATGCCATTTGATATATCACAATTTTTTTTAGACATTAGACACAAATTCAGCATGAAAATGGCTTCTCTCCTATGTGGGTTTTTTGATGTTTAATAGGAGTTGATTTCTCACTAAACACTTCTCACTTTCAGGACAACAAAATGGCTTCTCTCTTGTTTAAGTTCTCAGATGTGTATCAAAATTTTATTTGTAACTAAAACATTTCCCACATTCAGGACATGAATATGGCTTCTCTCATGTGCAAATTCTCAGATGTGTTTCAAGACTTGCTTTATGATTAAAACATTTCTCAAATTCAGGACATGAATAAGGCTTCTGTCCTGTGTGGTACTTTTTTCATGGTTAATAAGAATTGATTTCTCACTAAAACACTTCCTACATTCAGTACATGAAAAGGGCTTCTCTCCTATGTGAGTTCTCAGATGTGTATCATGAGTTGATATGTGACTAAAACATTTCCCACATTCAGGACATCAAAATGGCTTCTCTCCTGTGTGAGTTCTCTGATGTTTAATAAGACTTGATTTCTTACTAAAACACTTCTCACATTCAGAACATGAAAATGCCTTCTCTCCTATGTGAGTTGTCAGATGTTTATCACAAATTGATTTGTAACTAAAACACTTCCCACATTCAGGACATGAAAATGGCTTCTCTCCTGTGTGAATTCTCTGATGTTTAATAAGATTTGATTTCTCAGTAAAAGATTTTTCACATTTAGGACATGAATATGGCTTCTCTCCTGTGTGAGTTCTCTGATGTTTGATAAGACTTGATTTCTGACTAAAACACTTCCCACATTCAGGACATGAAAATGGCTTCTCTCCTGTGTGAGTTCTCAGATGTGTATCACGACTTGATTTCTCACTAAAACACTTCCCACATTCAGGACACGGAAATTCCTTCTCTCCTGTGTGAGTTGTCAGATGTTTATCAAGATCTTTTTTGTAGCTAAAACACTTCCCACATTCAGGACATGAAAATGGCTTCTCTCCTGTGTGAGTTCTCTGATGATTAATAAGAATTGAATTCTCACTAAAACACTTCCCACATTCAGGACATGAATATGGATTCTCTCCTGTGTGAGTTGTCAGATGTTTGATAAGACTTGATTTCTGACTAAAACACTTCCCACATTCAGGACATGAAAATGGCTTCTCTCCTGTGTGAGTTCTCTGATGATTTATAAGACTTGATTTCTGACTAAAACACTTCCCACATTCAGGACATGAAAATGGCTTCTCTCCTGTGTGTGTTCTCTGATGATTAATAAGACTTGAATTCTCACTAAAACACTTCCCACATTCAGGACATGAATATGGCTTCTCTCCTGTGTGAGTTCTCTGATGTTTAACAAGACTTGATTTCTCACTAAAACACTTCCCACATTCAGGACACGGAAATTCCTTCTCTCCTGTGTGAGTTGTCAGATGTTTATCAAGATCTTTTTTGTAGCTAAAACACTTCCCACATTCAGGACATGAAAATGGCTTCTCTCCTGTGTGAGTTCTCTGATGATTAATAAGAATTGAATTCTCACTAAAACACTTCCCACATTCAGGACATGAATATGGATTCTCTCCTGTGTGAGTTGTCAGATGTTTGATAAGACTTGATTTCTGACTAAAACACTTCCCACATTCAGGACATGAAAATGGCTTCTCTCCTGTGTGAGTTCTCTGATGATTAATAAGACTTGATTTCTGACTAAAACACTTCCCACATTCAGGACATGAAAATGGCTTCTCTCCTGTGTGTGTTCTCTGATGATTAATAAGACTTGAATTCTCACTAAAACACTTCCCACATTCAGGACATGAATATGGCTTCTCTCCTGTGTGAGTTCTCTGATGTTTAACAAGACTTGATTTCTCACTAAAACACTTCCCACATTCAGGACACGGAAATTCCTTCTCTCCTGTGTGAGTTGTCAGATGTTTATCAAGATCTTTTTTGTAGCTAAAACACTTCCCACATTCAGGACATGAATATGGCTTCTCTCCTGTGTGAGTTCTCTGATGTTTGATAAGACTTGATTTCTGACTAAAACACTTCCCACATTCAGGACATGAAAATGGCTTCTCTCCTGTGTGAGTTCTCTGATGATTAATAACACTTGATTTCTGACTAAACCACTTTCCACATTCAGGACATGAAAATGGCTTCTCTCCTGTGTGAGTTCTCAGATGTGTATCACGATATTTTTTGTAGCTAAAACACTTCCAACATTCAGGACATGAAAATGGCTTCTCTCCTGTGTGAGTTCTCTGATAATTAATAAGACTTGATTTCTTACTAAAACACTTCCCACATTCAGGACATGAAAATGGCTTCTCTCCTGTGTGAGTTCTCAGATGTGTATCACGATTTGATTTCTCACTAAAACACTTCCCACATTCAGGACATAAGAATGCCTTCTCTCCTGTGTGAGTTGTCAGATGTTTATCAAGATTTGATTTGTAGCTACAACACTTCCCACATTCAGGACATGAAAATGGCTTCTCTCCTGTGTGAATTTTCGTATTAAAAGTTGTCTCATATTCTGAACATGGATATGATCTTTCATCTTTGTGAATGTTCCTGTGCATATAAAGGTACGATTCATTTTCAAAATCTTTCCCATATTCAGAACTCACAGACATTTCACCCAGTGTATGTCCAGTGCTATTATTGACAATCTGTGATTGATTATCTTCTACTTTATAAGAGGGAGATAAAATTAGACATCTATGGAAACCTCTTATCCAGTCTTTACCTGAAAAAAGAAATAGTGCAAAGGTGTAGGAAATATCTCAGTAACATAAAGTCAACTATACTTATATCAGTGAAATCTGCCAAAGTTAGAAACATTAGTTGCTAATTTTAAAAAAAATCTAAACACTAATTAAAGGAAATTTGTCATCAGATATTATTTAGCACATTAAACTGTTGGTAGAAAGTGCCAGTTAGGAGTCTCCAGGTGCATAGAAACTGGAGTCTTCCTCTTCTAATTAGTAAAGTGTTTTTCTTATCAGAGAAAATATCTAAAAATTGTACAAACAATATGAGTGACACATCGAATTTTCTACACAAATTTTGTTCCATAAGACATAAGTGATGCCCACAGATGACATTAGGCCAAATTTGGAGACAATTGGTGAATGTCCCCACTTTTAGAAGTGGAGTGAATTAATTACAGATTAGTTCGATTTTAAAAAGTGACTAAAAGGTCAAATCTTCATTCCAAAAAAACTTACTTTTACTTTACTTTATTAGACATGGGCGTACACCACCTTGCACTTGCATTAAATATATTATTACTTTGAGTGATTTCATACATTTCAGAAAGCAAAGAGAGACTTAAAACTGACAACAAAACAACCGTGTTAAAGATTTTGTGGTTCCATTGTGCCTCACACTGGAAAACACAGCCAGGCTGGAATCTAGGTTGAAGGCAGCTGATCTATAGAGCAAGAGCAATAAAGACATGGACTCCAAACTTATACATAGTTGGATCTAGACTTTTAAAACCCAGAAAAACAAAGACATTGACTTAGAACTTGTTCAGACTTCTCAAGATATCTGAAACAGTCTTAGGCTACTTTTACACTTAAGTGGTTTTTTTTGGGTAGTGTGATCCGGCAGAGGATCTAAATACCAGAAAAAGACAAAAATCAAATCAAAACAGATCCATTTAAATCTGCTATTTAAATCCTCTGCTCGATCTCAATAACAGAATTAACAATGCAAATGTGAAAGTAGACTGACAGAGACTTCAGAAGAAAACAGTGTTGCATAAAAGCTGTTACACAGCCTAGTTGTGGCCACACAATTCAGACAGAACATCACTGATAGAACTCAGGAACTAAATGACAAGACTAACAAACACACAGACAAGAGGAGCAGATTCAGACACAGACTAAATATTGTGCATCCTTTTTTGAAGAACAGGGTGGAGACATTTTGCATAGAACAGGATAGGTTGCCTAGAACACTACAGATGCCAACATGTTTTGGACATAGGGGTACATTTATTAAGCCAGGGCTTTTAGACGCTGGTCTTAATAAAGCCCTAAGCTGATGGTGGATCTGCCTAAGTTATCACTTTGGTGCATACGGCACCAGTCTAAATGCCTAAAACAGATGGCCCATCCCCTTCCTCACCCATGCCATGCCCACAATTTTAGAACTGGAGTGAGTGGGGTTAAGTCACAGATAGTGGCGCAACTGACCGTTGTGCTGCCTCTTGCGTCTGAGATATACCTAATATAGTCATATTTCAGCTTAGTAAAGGACCCCCATAGTGTCCCTCCTCATAGAGGCCAGAATGTAAAGAAAGGAGGCAGTTATGCACTGCCACACTGAAACATAGCCCTAGATACAGAACCACAATATCCAGCAACCAAGTCACGCTGTTTACAAAGGTAAACAGACATATAACACACTTCAAATTTAAATCTCAATATGTCTATGAGAACAACAGAAAACAGGTAAGACATCTAGAAATGTAGTTTACATGGCAGCCATTAAAGTAAACTGGTATCCATCTATTACAAAGCTTCCATTCCATTCGATCGACTGTACATGATGCTGCCTCAAATATTTTTCTCTTTTTCTTTTAATAATAATATAAAAAATTCCTTCTTGTGGCAAATTTATGAATTTTTATGTATTTTTATGATTTTTATCAATTTCCATAGGATCTCTTCCAGACTTATAATAATATCAAATAGAATATATCCATATATTTATATTTTTATGTATTTTTATTTAAATGGGTCTGGAAGAAACAAGGGAAAAGGGGGCTAAAAGCTCGAGAAATTGAAGGAACTGTCAAGCTCAGTGGAGGAAGCCTGATGATATTGAGTTGTTTCATAGCTAAAGGTGTTGGATACTTGACCAGGATCGATGGTCTCAATGTTCAGCTCTATGTGAGTACCCTACAAGACAATTTACTTGGTACAGTCAAGTACTATGGGTATTAAAAAGACAACATAGTGTTCCCAGCAGGACAGCATATGTCAAGATTGGCGAAGAAATGGTTCAAGGAACCTACTGCTGTTGTTATCCTCAGTAATGCTTGATATATAATCAGTGTGGAATTGCCGGTCACTTTGTCCCTCACTACGTGCTACCTGTGACTGCCTATGCCGCTCGTGATGCTCCCTAATCTACTCACTGACCCTGTCTAAAAATAGCGCTACACTAATACACCCCTCCCGACATGTTTCGCCACATGCGTGGCTTCGTCAGGGGAAGTGGGGTATAGGCCATATAAGGAGCATCACGAGCGGCATAGGCAGTCACAGGTAACATGTAGTGAGGGACAAAGTGACCGGCAATTCCACACTGATTATATATCAGGCATTACTGAGGATAACAACAGCAGTAGGTTCCTTGAACAACAGCAGTTAACACACAGACAAGAGGAGCAGATTCAGACACAGACTAAAAATTGTGCATCCTTTATTGAAGAACAGTATGGAGACATTTTGCATAGAACAGGGTAGGTTGCCTAGAACACTATAGATTCCAACATGTTTTGGACATATAAAATATATTTAGTCGGATGCACAGGGTGGTGGACACACCAAAAAAGGGTGCTCTCAGTCTTACAGCGTCACCCCGCTGTTAAAAGGGAATTAGATATAAAGGAAATGACTGGGCACTCCTAAGGATATTTAGTTACCAATGTTTATTAGATAAAATGACAGTAAGTATAATGAAGTTGATAATATCAGATATAAACTTGCGACAGTAAAATTGTATAACGTGTGTACGTTAAGCAACACTTTATATAAAGTTCTATATATTTGTAGTTGACGTGCGCATTAATCACTGATGAAATAGCGGTGCAGCCTGTGACCAATAGCTACACTCCAGGTACAAATAAATAGATAGGATTAATGCATAAAAGACAACTTCGTATAAAAGCAACAATGTATATAAGTAAAATACAGTATAATGTAGGCAGGTATAGTCTAGATAAGAGTGTTTAGTCTTGATAAGAATATAAGCCGCAAACCTAAGATAAAATATAATATGATGTAATATACTAAATTGTATGGACTTAAAAACAGAAGTTCACTGTCCCGGAGAGATCATGAAGGTCCAGGTAAAACAGATGTCAGTTCGGTATAATAGGACCGGACCCTGGCAGGGCAAAGATACAGTTTATCGTAAATGGTATCTTACTCCATAGCTGACTCGGCGGCGTCCCGCTTTCAGTCAGAGAGGAATCAAACAGTAGATGGTAAATAGGTTTAGGAACAGTCTTACCGATTTTTGGAGGTTCCTCACGTATAGAAGGAGCCTCTGCTGTCTATCGGAACTTTGCTGTTTTTCGCTGTAATCAGGTAAAACCCCCAGTAGGTGTTTTGGGTCACCTGTCAGTTGTTAATTTGCTGCACGCGGTCCCGCTTGTTTCAATGCGGTTGCGATGTCACAGCTCCGGATAAAAAGTTTCAGACCAGCTTTTTAAAGACGGTGCGGACTTGTTCCTGAATAGAATCAGTGTGGTGCACTCACACAAAGTAGAACTTTGGGGGTCAGACCAGACGCGTTTCGGGGCTAGAGTATCCCCTTCTTCAGTGGATATCCGACCTCCCCAAAAGACCTTTCTTTTATGCTCCACAAAGGAGCTTTGCAAAACCCGGTTCGTGCTCTGGTTCCGGAAGTCCTATAGAAGTGATTGTCCCATCAAAAAATATATATTTTCTTTATCAATATACTAGAGCGGCTTATCTTGTTACATTTGTTTCAACCATTGATAGTATATGTCCACATCTAGAAGTATCATATAGAGTTATCTTGTTAAATAAATAACATTAAAATACTCTTGCGGTTCACTTGCGGTTTATTTTAAATATATGTTGTGACTGCAAAAACGGCTAGACGAGTAGTGTCTGCATATATAAACATATGTAGAGAACATTCCAAAGACATTACCAGTACATGTATATATATAATAAATATATTAAAAAACCTATAAAAATCATTTATAAAATTTTTTGTTGTTTTTTATTTAAGTAAACTGGTATCCATCTATTACAAAGCTTCCATTCCATTCGATCGACTGTACATGATGCTGCCTCAAATATTTTTCTCTTTTTCTTTTAATAATAATATAAAAAATTCCTTCTTGTGGCAAATATATGAATTTTTATGTATTTTTATGATTTTTATCAATTTCCATAGGATCTCTTCCAGACTTATAATAATATCAAATAGAATATATCCATATATTTATATTTTTATGTATTTTTATTTTTAACATTTTTTAGATACTATTTAACATATAAACTGTTGGGATACTTAATGTTTCTGGAACTTTAGAGAAAACTCATTATAGATAATATGAGAATATACTAACATCTATATCTATTTTTATAAGTATACAGATACACACTCTATTAGACATACAATTGGGTATCTTTTATGATTGGAATGTACATATACTACTAGTTCTGAACTTTTTATGCTATTTAAATATCCGTTGGATTATAAAACCCTCCTTTCTTTTTTTTACTTTTTATAACTGTTTTTCCTTTCCATTCCGTATTTTAATAAATAAATAAAATAACTTTTTGTATAACAAATTTTTATAACAAATTTTATTTTAATATATCGGTTTAAAAATATATATATACATGTACTGGTAATACTTTTGAAATGTTCTCTATGTATGGTTAACATATGCAGACATTTAATGTATAATCGTTTGGGCGGTTCTGTAGTTATAATACACACCCAAAAAAAAAACGCAAATGAACCGCAAGGACATTTACTTTATAAAATAAGACTAGATGATACCATCGATCTATAGATGTGGATACATATCATCAATAGCTGAAACAAATGGAATAAAAAAAAGCCGCTTCAGTAAATCGATAAGGAAAATATTTCCTGATGGGACAATCACATTTATAGGACTTCCGGAATCAAAGTACGAACCGGGTTTTGCAAAAGCTCCTTTGTGGAGTATAAAAGAAAGGTCTTTTGGGGAGGTCAGATAGCCACTGAGGAAGGGGATACTCTAGCCCCGAAACGCGTCTGGTCTGACCCCCCAAGTTCAACTTCATGTGAGTGCACCACATTGATCCTAATCAGGAACAAGTCCGTACCGTTTTTACAAAGAAAAGCCGGTCTGAAACTTTTACCCGGAGAGCTGTGATATTGCAACCGCACCCAAACAAGCGGGACCGCGTGCAGCAAGCCAAACGGCCAACAGGTGACCCAGATTACCTACTGTGGGATCTACCTGACCGTAACGAAAAATCCCGGAGTAAAGTTCCGATAGACGGCAGAGGCTTCTTCTACACGTGAGAAACCCTCCAATACTGGTAAGACTGTTCCTCAATCTATTACCATCCTATTGTCGGATCCTTCTCTGACTGAAAGCGGGACGCCGCTGAGTCAGCTACGGAGTAAGTCAAAACTCACGATCACTGCACTTTTTGCCATACCAAGGCTAGTCTGTTATTCCTAACTGTCATTTGTTCTACCTGGACCCCCATGACCTTTCTGGGTCAGTGAATTCCTATTTCAAGTTCACCACTACATTTTTACTATCTGATTGCGGCTTATATTTTCACAAAGCCTTGTACCAGCAAATCACTGTTTGTATTGTATCCTAAATGATACCAGATTGCTGCTTTTATGTCAGTTCATTTATCTTGCACCAACTATATCTGTCTATTTGTGTCTGAGCTATTGGTCACGGTCAGTATTGCTATTATTCAGTGACCAGTCCGCATCACAAATACACAGAACTTTTTTATGAATTCTTTTATATGAACTTTGCTATATGAAGTATTGCCAAAGTGTGGAAGCGTTATAAACCTTTCACTGTCAAACTTTTCACTGTCGCACCTATATTTCTGTTATTTTAATTTCCGTAACCCATTTGTCCTTTTAAACTTAATAAAACATTAGTTACCAAATATCCTTAGGTGTGCCCAGTCATTTTCTCTATTACTTTCTCCTCTTTAACAGCGGGGTGACGCTGTAAGACTGAGAGCACCCTTCTTTGGTGTGTCAACCAACCTGTGCATCCGACTAATACAATTTTATTTGCAATTCATTTTTGTCACCCTAGTGGATAGCACGGTTGGCTGATTCACCATGGATATCTGGGACCATATGGAGATCAAAAAACAAAAGATAGATAATTTCCTCTTTGACAACACCAATTTAGATACTAGTAATTCTGATATATGCATCAATAACACCTTTAGAGAACTGGGAAATTAAAACACTAAGAAGATGTATAGAAATTGATAAAATTCCCAAAGGATTATTGAGCTATAAAAATCCTGCACAAGATCTGTGCAGTGATGTATTTAATAAAGAATGGGAGGACCTTCTCCATGAACAGTCGGTCGCATGTACAAAATTAATTATTAAAAGACGTACGGAAATACTGGAGGAAACCACCAAACGTATCTCCGACTTAAAACTAATAATAGATAAATTTACTAGGAACGAAGAAATCAATACAATTCAGATAACTATATGCAAAAATTTAGACAGAATAGAACAAGAAATAATAGAGAAAAAAGTAAAAAAATTTAATTTTAAAAGAAGAGGGAGAACCGATAGGGAAACTAATAATAGGAATCATTTTTTAGACCGCACTCCCCCACATCACCGTTCACGTATAAGACAAAGATCACCTCCATTGAGAGCCCAAACCACACAGAAAAACACACATATAGATCACCAATACAATCTGAGAAACAAAAACCAGAATGCGTCACAGATACACAAGACCCCGAATATGAGGAGACACAATTCACAGGACGAGTATCACAATCACAACCACACACACAGGGTGAGACATTACGACACAGAAAGGGGAAGACACGAAGAGGAACAAGGAGAAAAAGGACACCACCATTACAGATATCACCCATAATCACAAATGATGCAATTATTAACTTAAGTTCAGTAACCCTATCAGACACACAGAAACAGCTTCTTAATAAAGGTTTAAAATTCGCACCCACAAAACCACTCAACAAGTTTGAAACTTTTATTGGAGTGGAAAAATTCATAAGGAAATTATGTCTAAAAAAATATTTCCTAAAAAACCCAGTGAACCGAGTAACTACTCCTCCCACAAATAATGATCCAATCATACACACTTCTTTGAAAAATAAATCAAAAAAATATCCGAAAAATGAACTCAGTCAAGAACTGATTACATTCAAGGAATGTGTGATGAAGGATGTAAAAAAGATAAAAAGCAATTCGAAATACAAACGCAACAATTTGACACAAAAAGAAACCATAGCACTTAAACATTTACAAAAGGAGAACAATATAATAATCCGCCCAGCGGACAAAGGCGGTTCCATAGTGATTCAAGACATTGAAAAGTACAATGCGGAATGCCTGCGTCAACTGGCGGACACCAGTACATATCAACTCTTAAAAAATGATCCAACTGATCAATTTTATATAAATTTAGGGAATCTTTGCAAGAAAGGAATGGATAGTGGAATTTTAAATAATGAAGAACATGATTTTATTTTAAACAAATACCCCCGAATTCCGGCTTTTTACTGCATCCCGAAAATCCATAAGGACAAATCAAACCCACCCGGACACCCCATTATCTCAGGGATTGAATCATTAACTGCTAATCTCTCAATGTACATTGACATCCTACTCCAAACTAAAGTTAAAAATACACCTTCATATGTCAAAGACACAACGCAAATAATAAAGAAAATAGAGAATATGCAGTTTGAGAAACACTGGATAATGGGTTCTTTGGATGTCCAATCCTTATATACGGTCATAAACCATGAACAAGGCAAAAAAGCAACAAAAAAACAACTAGTAACGGAGGGCAGATTAACAGATAAACAGATAAACTTTTTAATTGAGGGTATTGATTTTATTTTAAATCATAATTATTTTTATTTTAATGGATCCTTTTACTTGCAGATTCGGGGCACTGCCATAGGCACCAGGTTCGCCCCCAGTTATGCCAATTTATTTATGGCCGATTAGGAAGAGCAATTTGTGGCCCCCAGACTGGGGACGGACCTGGTGCTCTGGCAAAGATACATTGATGATGTGTTTTTTATCTGGAAATCAGGCCCCGAATCACTCAACCAGTTTTTAGAAGATATTAATCACAATGATCTTAACCTTAAATTTTCGGGAACAAACAGTAAAGAAATTTTAGAATTTTTAGATTAAAAAATTTATGTAGATGATAATGTACTCAAAACATGTACATTCATCAAGCCCTCAACGCGGAACAGTTATATACTTTTTAATAGTTGCCACTCACCTAGTTGGCTCACTAATATCCCGCAGGGCCAGCTCCAAAGGTTGAGACGTAACTGCACAATGATGGACCAATTTGAAATAGAGGCGGAGAAAATGAAATCAGAATTTTTAAAAAAAGAATATCCAGAAGAAATTTTAAATTTGGCATTAGACAAAGTCACTAAAATGGATAGAAAGGAATTTTTTAATGACAAAACTAAAAATCACAAAGAGAAAATAGACAACCAAGTGAAAATAATATTACCCTATAGTAGTGTCACGGAACCATGAACCAGACGTACAACAAGAGATAAGTGAAAATAAGAAGGCTTTATTGAAAATAAAGCTGTAAAGCAAAAGTCCAAACGGATGGTGAAACCGAAGCAGAGTCTTTGAGAGGTCAGGGGTCAGGAACTAGAAGGGTAGTCAGACGAAGCCAGGACCAGGAACCAGCAGGGTAGTCAGACGAAGCCAGGATCAGGAACCAGCAGGGTAGTCAGACGAAGCCAGGATCAGGAACCAGAAGCAGCAGCAGTCTTAGAAGCATGTGAACACAGGAGGACCAAGCAAGGAACTGAAGCCACAGACCTCCTATATATATGAGCTAGGCATCCAGCTCCTCCCAGTGGGAAGGAGGAGCCGCAGGGTGGAAGGCTACAAGAAACCCAGAAACCAAGATGGCCGCCAGCACATGTCAAACGAAGGAGAACAGCAAGAAGGTAAGACCATGACAGTACCTCCCCCTCAAGGGCCCCTCCTCCGCGGAGCAAAAAACGGTTTCTGAGGGAAGCGTGCGTGGAAGGCTCGGAGCAAGGCAGGAGCATGGACATCTGCGGAGGGAACCCAGGAACGCTCCTCTGGACCATAACCACGCCAATGGACCAAAAACTGCACCCGACCGCGGGCCAGGCGTGAGTCCAGGATATTGCTCACCTCATACTCCTCACGATTGCCCACTCGGACCGGACGAGGCCGAGGAACCGAGGAAGTGAAACGATTACACACCAGTGGCTTCAACAGGGAGACATGAAACACGTTAGAGATCCGCATGCCAGGAGGAAGCGCAAGGGCATAGGCTACCGGGTTTACCCTGCGAAGCACTCGGAAGGGACCAACAAAGCGAGGCGCCAGCTTGGGAGTGGGCACTCGAAGGTTGAGGTTGCGGGTGGACAACCATACACGGTCTCCGACCTGGTAGGAAGGAGCAGGCGCTCGTCTGCGATCAGCCTGGAGTCTCTGGCGCTGCGCAGAGGCCTCAAGGGACTTCTGGATCTGTACCCAAGAAGCACGTAGGACGGAAAGGTGATCCTCCACAGCCGGAATATCCTGGGGAGAGAATACCTCCGGTAACACGGCAGGTTGGAACCCATAATTGGCCATGAAGGGAGACGTCCCAGAGGAAGAGTTCACCGCCGTGTTCCTGGCAAACTCAGCCCAAGGCAGGAGGTCAACCCAATTGTCTTGGTGATCGGAGACATCGCAACGAAGGAATTGCTCCAAGGCCTGATTGGATCGTTCTGCGGCCCCATTGGACTGAGGGTGGTAGGCCGAGGAGAAGGAGAGATGAATCCCCAACTGGGAGCAAAAGGCGCGCCAGAACCTGGACACAAACTGACTCCCCCGATCCGACACAATCTCCTTGGGCAAACCGTGCAACCGGAAGACCTCCCTGGCAAAAATCGTGGCCAACTCTTGTGCAGAGGGTAACTTCTTGAGAGGAACACAGTGGCACATTTTGGAAAACCGATTCACAATCATGAGAATGACCGTATGGCCTCGGGATGCAGGGAGGTCCACAATGAAATCCATCCCCAGGTGTGACCATGGGCGCTCCCCGGTGGCTATGGGTTGCAGAAGGCCCAACGGAAGGTGCCGAGGGGACTTACTCTGGGCACAAACGGAGCATGCCGCTACATATGCGGCGATGTCGGAACGTAGGGAAGGCCACCAGAACAGACGTGAAACAGCCCAGGACAGCTGATTCTTTCCAGGATGCCCCGCGGTCTTGGAGTTATGGTAGGTTCGCAACAACCGAGTGCGCAACTCCTCAGGCACAAAACATCTGCCGTTGGGTCTCCCAGAGGGAGCACCAGATTGAGCCGCCAAAATCTGCTCACCCAGGGGAGAGGTCAGGCTGGTGCGAATGGCGGCCAGGATCTGATTCGGAGGTATGACCGAAGTCGGAATCGACTCCTCCCTGGACAGCTCGGAGTACTGCCGTGATAGGGCATCCGCCCTGATGTTCTTGGAACCGGGTAGGTAGGAGACCACGTAATTAAAACGTGACAAGAACAGAGCCCATCTGGCCTGACGTGGTGTCAATCTCTTGGCCTCAGAAAGGTAGGTCAGATTCTTATGGTCCGTCAGGATGAGAACCGGAACCACCGAACCCTCGAGCAAGTGCCTCCATTCTTTAAGGGCCTGCACGATGGCCAATAACTCCCTGTCACCAATCTGATAGTTGCACTCCGCGGAAGACAGTTTCCGGGAGTAAAACCCACAAGGAAGCAGAGGACCCTCTGGTGTTCTACGCTGAGACAGAAGGGCGCCTACTCCCGTCTCAGACGCGTCCACCTCGAGGACAAAGGGCAACCCAGGGTTAGGATGCGACAGAATCGGAGCCAACACAAAAGCGGACCTTAGGGCCTCAAAAGCTCGGATGGCCTCGAGCGGCCAGACCTGGGAATTACTGCCCTTCCTGGTCAGATCCGTGAGAGGCTTGGCCAGCATGGAAAAGTCCCTGATGAACTTCCGATAATAATTGGCGAAGCCCAAAAAGCGCTGCAGGGAACGAAGACCACTGGGCTGGGGCCACTGTAAGACAGCCGAAACCTTCTCAGGATCCATGGAGAACCCCTCAGCGGAAATGATGTAACCTAAGAAGGTTACCTGGGATCGGTGAAATTCGCATTTCTCAAGCTTACCGAACAGCTTGTTCTCTCGTAACCGTTGCAACACTCGTCTGACATCCAGAATGTGGGCCTCCATGGATTCAGAATATACCAAGATGTCATCCAAATAGACCACCACACACTGCTGCAACAGGTCACGGAAAACATCGTTGATGAATTCCTGAAAGACTGCGGGCGCATTGCACAACCCAAAGGGCATAACCAAGGATTCATAATGACCGGTCCTGGTGTTAAACGCGGTCTTCCACTCATCGCCCGCCTTGATCCTTACCAGGTTATATGCCGCCCTCAGGTCGAGTTTGGTAAAGACCGTGGCCCCTTTAAGGCGATCGAACAGCTCGGAAATCAAGGGTATCGGGTAAGCGTTCTTGATCGTGATGCGATTGAGACCCCTGTAATCGATGCAAGGCCTCAACTCACCGCCCTTCTTTTTCACAAAGAAAAATCCAGCCCCTGCCGGGGACGAGGATTTGCGAATGTGTCCGCGTGAAAGCGCCTCCCTCACGTACTCCTCCATGGCCTCATTCTCCGCTACCGACAGTGGATAGACTTTGCCACGAGGAGGAACGGCACCAGGTTGTAACTCTATGGCACAATCGTATGGGCGGTGCGGAGGTAGGGCAACGGCGCGCACCTTATCGAATACATCCCGGTACTCCTCGTATTCAGGAGGCAACAGAGAGTCCGAGGAAGTACACAGCAACTTGACAGACCCATGGATGCAACTAGCCCCACACTGCGGTGACCACGAGAGGATCTCGGCCGATCTCCAATCGAAAGTCGGATTATGCTTCTGGAGCCAGGAGTACCCCAAGACCACCGAGTAACCTGGAGGCAGACCGACTCTCTGTGAACGGCACCAATGGCTATCCCCACTGGAAGGGTCTCATGAGTCACGTGTGGCGGCAGAAGGGGTCTGCCGTCTATCGCCTCAAGAGCCAGTGGGGAACCTCGAGCCTGCAGAGGAATGGAATTGGCGGCAGCGAACACACTATCAATGAACAAACCACCAGCACCAGAGTCCACCAACGCCTGGGTCGTCACCGAGCCCCCGACCCAGGAGAGGACAACAGTGATCAGTGGTTTGTCAACACGGGAAACCGAGGACGAGGAGACTCCACCCAAGATCTGCCCCCGACAGGATCTCAGGTGCGAGCGTTTTCCCGGACGGTTCGGACATGCCAACCGAAAATGCCCACCGAGACCACAGTACATGCATCGGCCCTCGCGTCTCCGGAGTACCCTCTCCCCCTCGGACAGGCGAGCAAACCCCAGCTGCATGGGTTCACCCCCAGACAAGTCATCCCCAGGAGGCGTGGGAGGAGAGGGAGGCACGGGTGGGACAGCAAACGTAGGCGCCAATCTGTTAGAAGACCTCCGCAGGCTCTCCTTAAAGGAAGGTCTCTCCCTGAGTCTGGTGTCAATCAAAATCAGGAAAGAAATAAGAGACTCGAGCTCCACTGGTAGGTCCTTAGCTGCAACCTCATCCTTCAAGGCATCCGAGAGACCATGAGAGAAAGCAGCGACCAGAGCCTCATTATTCCAGCCCACCTCTGCTGCCAGGGTACGAAACTCAATGGCGTATTCAGCTACGGATCGTGAACCCTGTCTGATGGACATAAGGAGCTTCGCAGCAGAGGCAGCACGAGCCGGCACATCGAAAACCTTCCGAAGAGAAGCAACAAAACCGGAAAACTCGGCAACCACCGGATTGTTGTTCTCCCATAAAGGGCTGGCCCAGGCCAAGGCCTTGTCCGAGAGCAGCGAGATCAAGAAGCCCACCTTTGATCTCTCAGTAGGAAAGGCATGTGGCAGCAACTCGAAATAAATGCCCACCTGGTTAAGGAAACCTCGGCACTGAGTTGGCTCTCCCCCAAAGCGCTGTGGAAGAGGGGCAGAACCGGTCATACCCTGAAACACCGCAGGCGCAACAACAGGTGTCGGGGTAGACTCTGGCGCAACAACCGGAGCGGCAGTAGGAGCGACAACTGACCCATCGGCAACGGGAGCGAAATGAGCCGTGCGTTCAAGCAGGGTTAGCAACGCCACAGCGAACCGACCCAACAGGTGATCCTGCTGATCAAGTCTGGCAACCAGCATGGGTAGCGAGGATGGCCCTGTACCGTCAGAATTCATGGCTTGGTCCTAATGTCACGGAACCATGAACCAGACGTACAACAAGAGATAAGTGAAAATAAGAAGGCTTTATTGAAAATAAAGCTGTAAAGCAAAAGTCCAAACGGATGGTGAAACCGAAGCAGAGTCTTTGAGAGGTCAGGGGTCAGGAACCAGAAGGGTAGTCAGACGAAGCCAGGATCAGGAACCAGCAGGGTAGTCAGACGAAGCCAGGATCAGGAACCAGCAGGGTAGTCAGACGAAGCCAGGATCAGGAACCAGAAGCAGCAGCAGTCTTAGAAGCATGTGAACACAGGAGGACCAAGCAAGGAACTGAAGCCACAGACCTCCTATATATATGAGCTAGGCATCCAGCTCCTCCCAGTGGGAAGGAGGAGCCGCAGGGTGGAAGGCTACAAGAAACCCAGAAACCAAGATGGCCGCCAGCACATGTCAAACGAAGGAGAACAGCAAGAAGGTAAGACCATGACAAGTAGTGAACACGGTAAAATAAAAAATATCATAAACAAACATTGGGATATTATTAAAAAAGAAAAAACTATAGGCACAATAATCCCACCAAAACCCTTGATTGTCTTCACTAAAGCACCAACATTAGGAAATAAAATAGCCCCCACAGTCAAGGAGGATGAACAAAAAAATACTCCATCAATACAAAAATGGATGGATCTTAAAGGGGTTATCCGACTTAAATAAATCTATTCTAATTGCATTTATTGTAGACCAGTGAAAGATTCTTAAAATCACTTTCATCACCTATCTATCACTGTTTGGCCAGTTCAGTTCATGGTCATGTTACACCTGACGTCAGTAGCACTGACGTCCCGTTTACAAGCTTCTCTCTGCTTGAGGGAGTGTCCAGGCTGTGTAAACGGGACGTCAGAGCCTCTGGTGCCCTTCCCCCTACAGCTCTTGTCACGGCCTCAGCACTGCTATGCGATCGAGGCAGTACAAACCAGAGGTGATCTCCAGCAGCACAGGGCATGTTATTCCCTCCTGCATTCACTGGGGCTAGAGGTGGCAGTTTGTAAACGTTCCCCTCTGCATCTGGGGATCGTTATTACAGCCCTGGTCCTTCCCCCCACACTAGTAGACATTGAACACCCCCTGGGAAATATAAATAAATAATTGGTCATCATCATTATTCAGCTATATAAAATCCTTATCTGCCACCAATATATGGATTTATCTAAGCAATATCAATATTGAATATATATTTGAATAATATAGATATTGCTTAGATACATATAATGCTAATGATATTTTCACACTAGTGGCAGGACGTATCCGACAGGCTGTTCACCCTGTCGGATCCGCCCTGCCGCTATTTGACGGTGCCGCTGGACGGATCCGTTATTGCAATTCATTTCTAGACGGATCCGCACCTGGATCCGTCTACAAATGCTGTCACTTGTCACACTGATCGGCGGATCCAGCAGGCACGCAGCTCCGACGACGGAGCTGCCGTGCGGATCCGGCGTTGCAAAACAACTGAAGGACGGATCCGCCCTTCCGGTCTGCGCATGCGCAGAACATGAAAACTGTGAAAAAGACTGAAAGAGGGATCCGTCCATCGACATGGCAAGCGGATAGACGGATCCGTTATTGCAATGCATTTCTAGACGGATCCGCACCTGGATCCGTCTACAAATGCTGTCAGTTGTCACACTGATTGGCGGATCCGGCGGGCAGCTCCGACGATGGAACTGCCTGCCGGATCACACTAACGCTAGTGTGAAAGTACCATAAAAAGTCGAAAATCCAGGACTTTTAGTCAAGTGGCCGCTCGCTGTGCACTGCCGTGCTGCGCCATAGCTCCACCACCGTCCCCTTTATAGTCAATGGGGACAGAGCGGCAGTCCAGCGGCACGGCAAAATAGCGGCTGGCCGGATCCGACAGGGTGAACAGCCTGTTGGATCGATCCTGCCTCTAGTGTGAAAGTAGCCTTAGGCTCCATTCACACATCCGCAAATGGGTCCGCATTTGTTCTGCAATTTTGCGGAAAGGGTGCGGACCCATTCATTTTCTATGGTGACGGAATTTGGAATTAGTGCAAATACGTCCTCCTTGATATCCTGTAATAACAGAAAGAAGATTTTTAGACTAGAAACAAAACCAAACATGAAAGAAATGTATGTAAAATAACATAACTTAGGCTATTTTCACATCTGCGTTCGGGGCTCCACTTGTGCGCTCCGTTTGAAGCGGCTCACGAGCGGCCCCGAACGCATCCGTCCAGCCCTAATGCATTCTGAGTGGACGCGGATCCGCTCAGAAAACATCAGTCTGGCAGCGTTCAGCCTCCGCTCCGCTCAGTGAGCGGACACCTGAACGCAGCTTGCAGCGTTCGGGTGTCCGCCTGGCCGTGCGGAGGCGAGCGGATCCGTCCAGACTTACAATAGAAGTCAATGTGGACGGATCCGTTTGAAGATGACACCATATGGCTCAATCTTCAAGCGGATCCGTCCCCCATTGACTTTCAATGTAAAGTCTGAACGGATCCGTCTGAAGCTACTTTCAGATTTAGAAAATTTTCTAAGTTATAATGCAGACGGATCCGTTATGAACGGATGCGAACGTCTGCATTATCGGAGCGGATCCGTCTGATGAAACATCAGACGGATCCGCTCCGAACGCTAGTGTGAAAGTAGCCTTACACTGTGCAGCTGCAATGTGACAGGAAGATCTTCTGCCCTGTGTGTGTATTTATTTATTTCTATGCAAAGTGCAGAGCAGGGGGAGGGGAAGGTCAGGTTGTTCACGCCCAGAAATATTCATGAGGCAGAGCTCAGGCTTTGTTGGTACACGCCCCCTCACCTTGTACTGCAGCATGTAAACACAGCAATGACAGGACCATGAAAAGGTGCAAATATGGGTTTTAACTTGATGAAATCAAGCTTAACCAAATTATATGTATATCCTGATGGATTTTAAGTGTTTTTTTTTTTTTTTTATTAACTCGGATAACCCCTTTAAGGTTTTTTTTAGATGCGGCCAATATGGCAATTGCAAATTAACATCTTTCACAAAACAAACAAAAGAAATAACTGCAACTACAAATGGACACAAACATACTATAAAATAATTTTTAACCTGTAGTACAGAAAATGTCATCTACATAATAGAATGTCCCTGTAAACGCCAATACATAGGCAGGACTAAAAGAACCCTTAAGAAACGCCTTTCCGAACATATATCAAATATTAAAAAAGGCGTAGATACCCACTCACTCTCTAAACATTTTAAAATTGCGCATAACAGTGACCCATCTAACTTAAAATTTGCTGCCATAGACAAAGTTCCAAAGAGCTGGAGAAAAGGTAACCATATTAGCAAAATGTCAAGATTAGAAACACAGAGAATCTTTGAAATGGAGACCATGATTCCCGATGGCCTAAATGCAGAATGTGAACTCTTTGGCTTTTTATAAGTATTGGTAGGGGCCTGCCTTTGAGGGTGAGCTTTGCAGAATAGCTAATAAGCCCCGGCTGGCTCCCCCTCGACGGCAGTCCTCTAACATGTAACATCGATCGACTGTACATGATGCTGCCTCAAATATTTTTCTCTTTTTCTTTTAATAATAATATAAAAAATTCCTTCTTTTGGCAAATTTATGAATTTTTATGATTTGTATCAATTTCCATAGGATCTCTTCCAGACTTATAATAATATCAAATAGAATATATCCATATATTTATATTTTTATGTATTTTTATTTTTAACATTTTTTAGATACTACAGTATTTAACATATAAACTGTTGGGATACTTAATGTTTCTGGAACTTTAGAGAAAACTCATTATAGATAATATGAGAATATACTAACATCTATATCTATTTTTATAAGTATACAGATACACACTCTATTAGACATACAATTGGGTATCTTTTATGATTGGAATGTACATATACTACTAGTTCTGAACTTTTTTTACTTTTTATAACTGTTTTTCCTTTCCATTCCGTATTTTAATAAATAAATAAAAGAACTTTTTGTATAACAAATTTTTATAACAATTTTTTTTTTAATATATCGGTTTAAAAATATATATATACATGTACTGGTAATACTTTTGAAATGTTCTCTATGTATGGTTAACATATGCAGACATTTAATGTATAATCGTTTGGGCGGTTCTGTAGTTATAATACACATCCAAAAAAAAAACGAAAAATGAACCGCAAGGACATTTACTTTATAAAATAAGACTACATGATACCATCGATCTATAGATGTGGATACATATCATCAATAGCTGAAACAAATGGAATAAAAAAAAGCCGCTCCATTATATCGATAAGGAAAATATTTCCCGATGGGACAATCACATTTATAGGACTTCCGGAATCAAAGTACGAACCGGGTTTTGCAAAAGCTCCTTTGTGGAGTATAAAAGAAAGGTCTTTTGGGGAGGTCAGATAGCCACTGAGGAAGGGGATACTCTAGCCCCGAAACGCGTCTGGTCTGACCCCCCAAGTTCAACTTCATGTGAGTGCACCACATTGATCCTAATCAGGAACAAGTCCGTACCGTTTTTACAAAGAAAAGCCGGTCTGAAACTTTTACCTGGAAAGCTGTGATATTGCAACCGCACCCAAACAAGCGGGACCGCGTGCAGCAAGCCAAACGGCCAACAGGTGACCCAGATTACCTACTGTGGGATCTACCTGACCGTAACGAAAAATCCCGGAGTAAAGTTCCGATAGACGGCAGAGGCTTCTTCTACACGTGAGAAACCCTCCAATACTGGTAAGACTGTTCCTCAATCTATTACCATCCTATTGTCGGATCCTTCTCTGACTGAAAGCGGGACGCCGCTGAGTCAGCTACGGAGTAAGTCAAAACTCACGATCACTGCACTTTTTGCCATACCAAGGCTAGTCTGTTATTCCTAACTGTCATTTGTTCTACCTGGACCCCCATGACCTTTCTGGGTCAGTGAATTCCTATTTCAAGTTCACCACTACATTTTTACTATCTGATTGCGGCTTATATTTTCACAAAGCCTTGTACCAGCAAATCACTGTTTGTATTGTATCCTAAATGATACCAGATTGCTGCTTTTATGTCAGTTCATTTATCTTGCACCAACTATATCTGTCTATTTGTGTCTGAGCTATTGGTCACGGTCAGTATTGCTATTATTCAGTGACCAGTCCGCATCACAAATACACAGAACTTTTTTATGAATTCTTTTATATGAACTTTGCTATATGAAGTATTGCCAAAGTGTGGAAGCGTTATAAACCTTTCACTGTCGAACTTTTCACTGTCGCACCTATATTTCTGTTATTTTAATTTCCGTAACCCATTTGTCCTTTTAAACTTAATAAAACATTAGTTACCAAATATCCTTAGGTGTGCCCAGTCATTTTCTCTATTACATCTAGAAATGTAGTTTACATGGCAGCCATTAAAGTAAACTGGTATCCATCTAATACAAAGCTTCCATTCCACAGAACAGAAGCAGCATGGGCAGCAGCTGACTGGCATTGGTTGCTAAAGTCAACTTTTTGCCAATATCCCCAATGTTTAATGGTAGCTTCATCCAGTGGCTTATTAGTAAAAATATAATAGTAAAAATTATTTTGCTCTAGCAAATTCACAAACCCTACGCTGTCTGATACATTCCATATTTACAATGGCACCTGTGGCCATCACCATGATACACTTTCAGGCTGTCCTCACTGGGCTCTCAGATATCTGTTGCTTCATCACGGGTTCTAAGAATGTAGACCTCTTCTGGTCATCTGCTTGGATTTTATCTGACTGTACTTATTCCTTCATTAGGAGCCACTTACACCTTTGAGTCCATTTTTATAGTCTTTAGTGATTAAAAATATATATCATGCTTCATAACAATTTATCAACTTGAAGAACAAAATAATTTATGATCAATGTTTCATTATACACTGCTCAAAAAAATAAAGGGAACACAAAAATAACACATCCTAGATCTGAGTTAATTAAATATTCTTCTGAAATACTTTGTTCTTTACATAGTTGAATGTGCTGACAACAAAATCACACAAAAATTAAAAAATGGAAATCAAATTTTTCAGCCCATGGAGGTCTGGATTTGGAGTCACACTCAAAATTAAAGTGGAAAAACACACTACAGGCTGATCCAACTTTGATGTAATGTCCTTAAAACAAGTTAAAATGAGGCCCAGTAGTGTGTGTGGCCTCCACGTGCCTGTATGACCTCCCTACAACGCCTGTGCATGCTCCTGATGAGGTGGCGGACGGTCTCCTGAGGGATCTCCTCCCAGACCTGGACTAAAGCATCTGCCAATTCCTGGACAGTCTGTGGTGCAATGTGACGTTGGTGGATAGAGCGAGACATGATGTCCCAGATGTGCTCAATTGGATTCAGGTCTGGGGAACGGGCGGGCCAGTCCATAGCATCAATGCCTTCGTCTTGCAGGAACTGCTGACACACTCCAGCCACATGAGGTCTAGCATTGTCTTGCATTAGGAGGAACCCAGGGCCAACCGCACCAGCATATGGTCTCACAAGGGGTCTGAGGATCTCATCTCGGTACCTAATGGCAGTCAGGCTACCTCTGGCGAGCACATGGAGGGCTGTGCGGCCCTCCAAAGAAATGCCACCGCACACCATTACTGACCCAATGCTAAACCGGTCATGCTGGAGGATGTTGCAGGCAGCAGAACGTTCTCCACGGCGTCTCCAGACTCTGTCACGTCTGTCACATGTGCTCAGTGTGAACCTGCTTTCATCTGTGAAGAGCACAGGGCGCCAGTGGCGAATTTGCCAATCTTGGTGTTCTCTGGCAAATGCCAAACGTCCTGCACGGTGTTGGGCTGTAAGCTCAACCCCCACCTGTGGACGTCGGGCCCTCATATCACCCTCATGGAGTCTGTTTCTGACCGTTTGAGCAGACACATGCACATTTGTGGCCTGCTGGAGGTCATTTTGCAGGGCTCTGGCAGTGCTCCTCCTGTTCCTCCTTGCACAAAGGTGGAGGTAGCGGTCCTGCTGCTGAGTTGTTGGCCTCCTCCACGTCTCCTGATGTACTGGCCTGTCTCCTGGTAGCGCCTCCATGCTCTGGACACTACGCTGACAGACACAGCAAACCTTCTTTCCACAGCTCGCATTGATGTGCCATCCTGGATAAGGTGCACTACCTTAGCCACTTGTGTGGGTTGTAGACTCCGTCTCATGCTACCACTAGAGTGAAAGCACCGGCAGCATTCAAAAGTGACCAAAACATCAGCCAGGAAGCATAGGAATTGAAAAGTGTTCTGTGGTCAGCACCTGCAGAATCACTCCTTTATTGGGGGTGTCTTGCTAATTGCCTATAATTTCCACCTGTTGTCTATCTCATTTGCACAACAGCATGTGAAATTGATTGTCACTCAGTGTTGCTTCCTAAGTGGACAGTTTGATTTCACAGAAGTGTGATTGACTTGGAGTTACATTGTGTTGTTTAAGTGTTCCCTCTATTTTTTTGAGCAGTGTAGATGTTTCTGCTGTGCTCACAGTCAGTCAGTCAGACTCTGACTGGCCCACATGGTACAAGTGAATCGCCCCCAGGCCAGTCCATGGACTTTTTGTATACTACAAATTACAACCCGTTTTCACATTCCCTAATAGCTCAGTGTGTAATTAGGTTTATTCCCGAGCAAAAAGTCACTGGTTCGAATCCAGGAGCAGCCATGAAGAAGATTTTCCAAGAAAAAAGAGACAGCATCATCCAGCTCATCCATAGTGGTATCCAGCCATGAAAAGTACTATACTTCATCATGTGAGTGCCATAACGGTTGGAAGAATATGAGATTAAGTCCGTCAACAGGTCGGCTCATCACAAGGTCTATTAGTTCTGGCACAACAAACACTACAGTAGAGGTGGCTCGTATGCTTCAGAACAGTGAGATCACAGACGTCCATGCAAGCACCATGCAACATACATTACACAAGTCTGGAATGGTGGCCAGAAAAAAGGTGAAGAAGCCTTGACTTCAATATCGTCATAAGACGCAGCGGCTCGAGTTTGCAAAAAAGTATGAACAGCTGGCAGTAGAAGATTTAAAACAGGTACTTTGGAGCAATGAGACAAAAGTCAATAGACTGGGCTCTGATGCGTGTAAATGGGTCTGGAAGAAACAAGGGAAAAGGGGGCTAAAATTTTGAGAAATTGAAGGAACTGTCAAGTTTAGTGGAGGAAGCCTGATGATATTAGGGTGTTTCATAGCTAAAGGTGACCTGGATCAATGGTCTCAATGCTCAGCTCTATGTGAGAACCCTACAAGACAAATTACTTGGTACAGTCAAGAACTTTGGGTATTAAAAAGACAACATAGTGTTCCCAGCAAGACAGCATATGTCAAGATTGGCAAAGAAATGGTTCAATGGTTCAAGAGAAATAGAGGTGCTCGATTTGCCCCCACAGTCCCCAGATTTCAACCCAATCGGTAGAGTTGAAGAAAAAGCGTATTCATAACCAAGTGATTCGACCAGTATGCACCAACATTGGGAATGTGTAGAAGAGACCTGAGAACAGATTTCGATTGAGACATGCTTGAATCTGATCAAGAGCATGCCCAGAAGGATTCAGGCAGTGTTGAAAGGCAAAGGTGGATTTACCAAATAATATATAAATAATAAAAATTTGAATTTAGAATTTCAGGAGCAAAACAGTAACAATGCAGCTAAATGACAAGATTCTGCATAACTATCATATGCTAAATAGTTGCAAGTCCAATTTATGTATGAGATAGCCAAGATGATTGTCTATAAGGCTACTTTCACACTTGCGTTCGGGGTTCCGCTTGTGAGTTCCGTTTGAAGGCTCTTACAATCGGCCCCGAACGGATCCGTACTGCCCCAATGCATTCTGAGTGGATGCGGATCCGCTCAGAATGCATCAGTTTGGCACCGTTTGGCCTCCGTTCCGCTCAGCAGGCGGACACCCGAACGCAGCTTGCAGCGTTTTTGTGTCCGCCTGGCCGTGCGGAGCCAAACGGATCCGTCGTTCAGACTTACAATGCAAATTAATGGGGACGGATCCGTTTGACGTTGACACAATATGGTGCAATTTCAAACTGATCCGTCCCCCATTGACTTTCAATGTAAAGTCAGGAGTCCCCTATTAATATACCATCAGATCGTAGTTTTCTCGAATCCGATTGTATATTTTAACTTGAAGCGTCCCCATCACCATGGGAACGCCTCTATGTTAGAATATACCATCAGATTTGAGTTAGATCGTGAAACTCAGATCCGACAGTATATTCTAACACAGAGGCGTTCCCATGGTGATGGGGACGCTTCAAGTTAGAATATACTGAGAACTGTGTACATGACTGCCCCTGCTGCCTGGCAGACCCCCCCCCCCCCCTGTATTTAACTCATTGGTGGCCAGTGCGGCCACCCTCCCTCCCTCCCTAGTATTAAATGTTACCAGTGCGGCCCCCCTCCCTCTATATTTATTGGTGGCCAGTGCGGCCCCCCCTCCCTCCTCAGTATTAAATGTGACCAGTGTGGCCCCCCTCCCTCTATATTCATTGGTGGCCAGTGTGGCCCCCTGTCCCCAGTATTAAATGTGACCAGTGCGGCCCCCCTCCCTCTATATTCATTGGTGGCCAGTGCGGATTCCCAGTATTAAATGTGACCAGTGCGGCCTCCCCTCTTCCCCCCCCCTAATTAAAATCACGCCCCCCATCATTGGTGGCAGCGGAGAGTTCCGATCGGAGTCCCAGTTTAATCGCTGGGGCTCCGATCAGTTGCCATTGCAGCCAAGACGCTATTGCAGTCTTGGTTGCCATTTTTACTTAGCAATAAATAGAAGCATTATACTTACCTGCGAGCTGCGATGTCTGTGACCGGCCGGGCGCTCCTCCTACTGGTATGTGACAGGTCTGTGCTATAGGCAATGCGCCGCACAGACCTGTCACTTACCAGTAGGAGGAGCTCCTGGCCGGTCACAGACATCGCAGCTCATAGGTAAGTATAATGCTTCTATTTATTGCTAAGTAACCATGGCAGCCAAGACTGCAATTGCGTCTTGGCTGCCATGGTAACCGATCGGAGCCCCAGCGATTAAACTGGGACTCCGATCGGAACTCTCTGTTGCCACCAACGATGGGGGGGTGATTTTAATTAGGGGGGGGGAAGAGGGGAGGCCGCACTGGTCACATTTAATACTGGGAATCCGCACTGGCCACCAATGAATATAGAGGGAGGGGGGCCGCATTGGTCACATTTAATACTGGGGAGGGAGGGAGGGGGGGTCGCACTGGCCACCAATGAATATAGAGGGAGGGGGGCCGCATTGGTCACATTTAATACTGGGGAGGGAGGTGGGGTCGCACTAGTCACATTTAATACAGGGGAGGGAGGGGGTCTGCCCCCTCCTGCCTGGCAGCACCTGATCTCTTACAGGGGGCTATGATTCGGGTGCTGCCAGGCAGCAGGGGGCAGTCATGTACACAGTTCTTTTAGTATATTCTAACTTGAAGCGTCCCCATTACCATGGGAACGCCTCTGTGTTAGAATATACTGTCGGATCTGAGTTTTCACGAAGTGAAAAATCAGATCTGTAAAAACCAGTTATGCAGACGGATCCGTTCTGAACGGATGCAAGCGTTTGCATTATAGGAGCGGATCCGTCTGTGCAGACACCAGACGGATCCGCTCCAAACGCAAGTGTGAAAGTAGCCTAACAATGCAGTTACATAACACAAATCTGCATACCTAATTATATGCTAATTAGTTTCAAGTCCAATTTATGTATGAGATAGCCAAGCTAATTGTCTATAAAATGGTGGTAGTCTCACATTCGATGCTGTAGTGGATGGTGAGATATGGAGCCTGAAAGTCAAACGTTCAAAACATTGTTACCCTTTGTGCTCGTCAGTGTAGATTGGCAGATTACAGCACCTCAACCAGCCTAAGTTCATTAAAAAAACTAACAAAAAAAACTATGCGTAGAATATTTCGAAAGCTTCTCAGTTTATTATTATAGACACATTCAAGTAGTTGGGATGACTTATAGGTACAGCGGCAGGATACCCAAAATCCTCCTTTCCCAGGAATCTGACTTCTCAAACTTGCTGCAGGGACCCTATAATCAATCATCTTATAACATCTTGCTGCTGTGTGAGCAGGTAATATTTGGATATATCAGTGTTGTTAAATTTCACTAGTGAGTCTTAGGCAGCCAAGTCCAAGACTGCTCACAATCTATGGCTGTAAGCAGGAAGATAATGCTCATTTCTATACTATTACAGCCCTATGATGCTATGGGCTCAAGAGCTATGCCCATGTCCTCACATCCTAGAGCCAGCTATTTCATACAAAGGTATAGCATTGGCCCAAAGGCCTGTCATGTATAAGTGCCTATGTGGTCCAGTCATTGAAAGGGCTAAATAGGTATAATGTCAGTTTTTCTTACCACTGTAGTGACCACCAATACGCCTTTTTATGGCAGTCACTACGGGGATGTAAGTTGGGTGCCACTTTTTACTGTGGCCCAGTCAAAGAGGAAATGTAGCCTGCCGCATGTAAAGTGCTGACAGAGGCAGCGGACTCCCTCTGTCTTCCATCGGCACCCTGCAAATGCGATCGCGGGATGCCGATGCGTGTAAAGGCTGGCTGGGGTCTTATGAAGGCCGTAAAAAATAAAAAGACAGAATTGCTCATTTGTTATTAGTTGCCACCGAAAAAACTTAATAACAAGAGATCAAAAAGTATCATTTACTCCAAAATGATACCAATGAAAAATATCATCCCACAAAAATCACCCCCACACAACTGTATAGAAAGAAAAAATAAATAAAAATGATAGGTCTTGGGAAGCGGTAATGCAAAAACTTTTTTTTCCTTAAAAAAAAAAGGGGTTTTATTCAGGGCCAGTGCAAGGATTTTTTCCAACACAAGCAATGCTAAATTTTGGCGACCCCCTCCCACCCCCTCGCAGCTTATTTGGCCCTGATTCCGTCTGCAGCAGCTGGCTTCTCCTCTGTCTGGTCCTGGTATCTTCTCTCTGCTTCAGACAATCGCTGGTTTGAGGACCGTATTTTTTGCCCTATATTACGCACGGGCACATAAGATGCACCTAGGTTTTAGAGGAGGCTAATAAGAAAAAAATATTTTCTATTACACCTCAGGTCAGACCAGCAATCAGACCCCCAATGTTAATCAGACCTCAGCTCACAGCCCCATTTAAACCCCCAATGTTAATCAGACCTCAGATCATGCACCCAATGCCTCAGAACAGACCCCCATGTCATCAGCCCCCACTGTCAGACATCATGACCCCACTGTCAGCCATCATGCCCCTATGTCAGCCATCATGACCCCATGTCAGCTATAAGCCCCCCATGTCAGCCATCAGTCCCCATCCATCATCCGTTTCCATTGTCAGCCATCATGCCCCTATGTCAGCAATCAGCCCATATTGTCAGCCATAATGCTTTCATTGTCAGCCGTCATGTCCCTATGTCAGCCATCATGTCCCTATGTCAGCCATCATGTCCCTATGTCAGCCATCATGTCCCTATGTCAGCCATCATGCCCTTATGTCAGCCATCATGTCCCTATGTCAGCCATCATGTCCCTATGTCAGCCATCATGCCCCATGTCAAAGAGGAAACCGGACAGCACTCGCTCCAAATTGCACGCTGCACGGGAGAGGAGCAACCGCCAACGAACAACAAATCCCAGCAGCTGTGTCTTTGCAAATAGGTTTCTTTATTTCATTTCAAGTTCCAGAAAGTGTCCTATAACCAGGACGCGTTTCGGGGTACAAGCCTTTCTCAACAGGTGCATCCAACAATAAATCACAAGCTATATATATAACAAGTACCGCCCACAAGGACGTCCTCACCCTAAGTGGGTGGTATTTTCAAATATGTCAATCAAATAACAGCAACAAATAACAGACATTTGGTAGAGGTTGTTTCCACCTTGTTGGAGAGTCTATATATCTTCTTCACAAGGTAGAGGTCTAAAAAGGATACATAAAAGTATATTAATTAAGTGTACGCATATATACACATCATAAATGCATGACCTCCTGTTTTTGAGATAAAAAATAAAATTAAGGGGAAGGCAGAACAATTTGTGACATTAGGTGTGATTGACCAACATCTTTGCAAGTTTTTGATTAATCATACCCCAAGAACACCAGTATTATATATATTACCAAAAGTCCATAAGACTTTGATTGACCCCCCAGGACGCCCCATTGTGTCCTCAGTTGGATCCATCTCATCCCCTCCAGCAGTCATCCTAGAAAAAGTTTTAACCCCTTTGGTAAAAACCACTAAGTCGTTCTTGTGGGACACACCCTACTTTCTTAGGAGAATTGCTGAATTGTGCCCTGTTCCCCCTGACAGCCTCCTGGTGACCATTGATGTTGTAAGTCTATACACTTCAATCGGTCATCAGGAGGGTTTACAAGCTGTTTCGGCCCTATTGAGTAAAACTAAATACACAGCATTGGAACAAGATTTTTTCTTACAATTGTTACACCTTGTTTTATATGAGAACTATTTTCTATTTATGGATACGTTCTACCTCCAGAAGGGTGGTACCGCGATGGGGTCGAATGTGGCTCCGCCCTATGCTAATATATTTATGTCATCATTTGAAGAGAACTATATATACAATACTGAGCTATACCGCAATAATGTAATTGTCTGGAAAAGATTTATTGATGATATTTTTTGCATATGGGCGGGGCCACATGAGATCCTATCGGATTTCATGCATCATTTGAATACTGTGTTTGATGGCCTTCAATTTACAGTTACATCTGACACCAATATGGTGAGCTTCCTGGACACGAGAGTCATTTAGGATCAAAAAGGGTTTCTTTCTACAGCTCTTCATTGTAAGGACACGGACAGAAACAGTATACTCCATTTTAAGAGTGCCCACCCACTGTCCCTTAAATAAGCCATCCCTAGATCCCAATACCAACGAGTGAGATTGATAGTCTCTGATCCAGTTATGCGAGACATAAGAATGGCTGAAATGACAGAGAGATTTCAGGAGAGGGGTTATCCCCAGTCTGTCCTCATGAGGGCTAGAGAAGGGATAGAGGGTGAAATAGGCCCATGAGAGAGAAGTAAGATGTCCAGGATTGCGTTTATCCACAAGTTCCATCCGTTCAATGTAGGCATTGACAATATAGTTAGGAAACACTGGTACCTGTTGGGTAAGGCATACCCTCAGGTCGATAAATTCAAGAGTCTACCCCTTATCTGTAACAAAAAGAACCCGAATTATCGTGATAAAGTAGTCCATGCAGATTTGGGTAGCACTAAATTGATGTTAAAACAACAGCGGATATCCACACTACGGATGGGTACGTTCCCCTGCCTGCATTGTCTACAATGTTCCCACATAATTAAAGGTCCCTCATTCCATCATCCACACACGGGCAAAAGCTTTGGAGTGAACCTTTTTTTTTTGCTTGTGAATCAATGAATGTAATATACCTTATCAAATGCCCTTGTGGCTTGCTATATGTGGGTGAGACAATGCAGGCAGTGAGGGACCGTATCAGCAAACACAAGTCCGATATTAGGACAAAAAATATGATGTTGCCAATCCCCAACTATTTTGACAAATTGAAACATACTGTAGCACAACTACGGTTTCAAGTCTTGGAGCAGGTGGAGAGACCAAGGAGAGGGAGGGACATTAAGAGACTTCTCCTTAAACGGGAGGCCTTTTGGATACACACCCTTGATACACTGCACTCAAGGGGCCTGAATAGAGATTATGAGGTCATGCATTTATGATGTGTGTATATCCGTACACTTAATCAATATACTTTTATGTATCCTTTTTAGACCTCTGCCTTGTGAAGAAGATATATAGACTCTCCAATAAGGTAGAAACAACCTCTACCAAATGTCTGTTATTTGTTGCTGTTATTTGATTGACATATTTGAAAATACCACCCACTTAGGGTGAGGACGTCCTTGTGGGCGGTACTTGTTACATATATACTACAAAGAAAAAATGTGGGGGATTCAATCAGCACAACCCTATATGTAGGTGCACATTGCTATGGCGAAATACATATACAAAGAAAAAGACACAAATGCAATGGCACTCTGCAACCAGCATTCTGTCCTGCCTCTATGCTGGATGAGGCATTGGTGTACATTTTGGCCAAAGCATAATAAGCCACCCACCACGTCAAGGTCGCCTCTATGGAGTGGTACCTAACACTAGTTCCTACCTGTTTGTGGGCCATGACAGCCACACAAAGTCCAGGGAATGCAGGTGCAGCATGCACGCCAAGCACACTCTGCTTTTAACCCCGTCCGGTGCCATTACAGCTTTCATCGTATCCAGTGATTCCAGAACCAACATGCATGCTGAGCCCACTATATACTTCTCCTGGAGCCGTAGTGGGTGGCTTATTACGCTTTGGCCAAAATGTACACCAATGCCTCATCCAGCATAGAGGCAGGGCAGAATGCTGGTTGCAGAGTGCCATTGCATTTGTGTCTTTTTCTTTGTATATGTATTTCGTCATAGCAATGTGCACCTACATATAGGGTTGTGCTGATTGAATCCCCCACATTTTTTCTTTGTAGTATATATTGGAGGCTTGGCGATCTCCATGCAGTCAAGCACACCTGACCAGTCAATCTGTCCTGGAGGCTGGTTTTAACCACCTCCGGACCGCCTAACGCAGATTCGCGTTCCAGGGGCGGCAGCCCTGCGCACAGTCACGCATATACGCGTCATCTCGCGAGACGCGAGATTTCCTGTGAACGCGTGCACACAGGCGCGCGCGTTCACAGGATCGGAAGGTAAGCGAGTGGATCTCCAGCCTGCCAGCGGCGATCGTTCAGTGGCAGGCTAGAGATGTGATTTTTTTAACCCCTAACAGGTATATTAGACACTGTTTTGATAACAGCGTCTAATATACCTGCTACCTGGTCCTCTGGTGGTCCCTTTTGTTTGGATCGACCACCAGAGGACACAGTTAGCTCAGTAATAAGTAGCACCAAGCACCACACTACACTACACTTATTAACCCCTTCTTAACCCCTGATCACCCCATATAGACTCCCTGATCACCCCTCTGTCATTGATCACCCCCTGTCATTGATCACCCCCCTGTAAGGCTCCATTCAGATGTCCGTATGTTTTTTACGGATCCACGGATACATGGATCGGATCCGCAAAACACATACAGGCGTCTGAATGGAGCCTTACAGGGGGGTGATCACCCCATATAGACTCCCTGATCACCCCCCTGTCATTGATCACCCTTGTAAGGCTCCATTCAGACGTCCGTATGATTTTTACGGATCCACTGATACATGGATCGGATCCGCAAAACACATACGGACGTCTGAATGGAGCCTTACAGAGGGGTGATCAATGACAGGGGGGTGATCACCCCATATAGACTCCCTGTTCACCCCCTGTCATTTATCACCCCCCTGTCATTGATCACCCCCCTGTCATTGATCACCCCCCTGTAAGGCTGCATTCAGATGTCCGTATGTTTTTACGGATCCACAGATACATGGATCGGATCCGCAAAACACATACAGGCGTCTGAATGGAGCCTTACAGGGGGGTGATCACCCCATATAGACTCCCTGATCACCCCCCTGTCATTGATCACCCCCTTGTAAGGCTCCATTCAGACGTCCGTATGATTTTTACGGATCCACTGATACATGGATAGGATCCGCAAAACACATACGGACGTCTGAATGGAGCCTTACAGGGGGGTGATCATTGACAGGGGGGTGATCACCCCATATAGACTCCCTGATCACCCCCCTGTCATTGATCACCCCCCTGTCATTGATCACCCCCCTGTAAAGCTGCATTCAGATGTCCGTATGTTTTTTACGCATCCACGGATACATGGATCGGATCCGCAAAACACATACGGACATCTGGATGGAGCCTTATAGGGGGGTGATCAATGACAGGGGGGTGATCACCCCATATGGGCTCCCTGATCACCCCCCTGTCATTAATCACCCCCCTGTCATTGATCACCCCCCTGTCATTGATCACCCCCCTGTAAGGCTGCATTCAGATGTCCGTATGTTGTTTACGGATCCACGGATACATGGATCGGATCCGCAAAACACATACGGACATCTGAATGGAGCCTTATAGGGGGGTGATCAATGACAGGGTGGTGATCACCCCATATAGACTCCCTGATCACCCCCCTGTCATTGATCACCCCCCTGTCATTGATCACCCCCCTGTAAGGCTCCATTCAGACATTTTTTTGGCCCAAGTTAGCGGAATTTTTTTTTTTTTTTCTTACAAAGTCTCATATTCCACTAACTTGTGTCAAAAAATAAAATCTCACATACACCTATACACCCATAAAATCCAAATGCGTAAATTTTTTTAGACATTTATATTCCAGACTTCTTCTCACGCTTTAGGGCCCCTAGAATGCCAGGGCAGTATAAATACCCCACATGTGACCCCATTTCGGAAAGAAGACACCCCAAGGTATTCGCTGAGGGGCATATTGAGTCCATGAAATATTGAAATTTTTGTCCCAAGTTAGCGGAAAGGGAGACTTTGTGAGAAAAAAAAAATATTTCAATTTCCGCTAACTTGTGCCAAAAAAAATAATTTCTATGAATTCGCCATGCCCCTCAGGGAATACCTTGGGGTGTCTTCTTTCCAAAATGGGGTCACATGTGGGGTATTTATACTGCCCTGGCTTTTTAGGGGCCCTAAAGCGTGAGAAGAAGTCTGGGATCCAAATGTCTAAAAATGCCCTCATAAAAGGAATGTGGGCCCCTTTGCGCATCTAGGCTGCAAAAAAGTGTCACACATCTGGTATCGCCGTACTCAGGAGAAGTTGGGCAATGTGTTTTGGGGTGTCATTTTACATATACCCATGCTGGGTGAGATAAATATCTTGGTCAAATGCCAACTTTGTATAAAAAATGGAAAAAGTTGTATTTTGCCGAGATATTTCCCTCACCCAGCATGAGTATATGTAAAAAGACACCCCAAAACACATTGCCCAACTTCTCCTGAATATGGAGATACCACATGTGTGACACTTTTTTGCAGCCTAGGTGGGCAAAGGGGCCCACATTCCAAAGAGCACCTTTCGGATTTCACAGGTCATTTACCTACTTACCACACATTAGGGCCCCTAGAATGCCAGGGCAGTATAACTACCCCACAAGTGACCCCATTTTGGAAAGAAGACACCCCAAGGTATTCCGTGAGGGGCATGGTGAGTTCCTAGAATTTTTTATTTTTTGTCACAAGTTAGCGGAAAATTATGATTTTTTATTTTTTTTCTTACAAAGTCTCATATTCCACTAACTTGTGACAAAAAAATAAAAACTTCCATGAACTCACTATGCCCATCAGCGAATACCTTGGGGTGTCTTCTTTCCAAAATGGGGTCACTTGTGGGGTAGTTATACTGCCCTGGGATTCTAAGGGCCCTAATGTGTGGTAAGTAGAATGAAATCAAAATCTGTAAAAAATGGCCGGTGAAATCCGAAAGGTGCTCTTTGGAATGTGGGCCCCTTTGCCCACCTAGGCTGCAAAAAAGTGTCACACATGTGGTATCTCCATATTCAGGAGAAGTTGGGCAATGTGTTTTGGGGTGTCATTTTACATATACCCATGCTGGGTGAGAGAAATATCTTGGCAAAAGACAACTTTTCCCATTTTTTTATACAAAGTTGGCATTTGACCAAGATTACTGTGCAAAGCAGCATTTGACCAAGATTACTGTGCAAAGCAGTAATCAAAGCAAAAGGTGGCTACTTTGAAGAACCTAGAATATGACATATTTTCAGTTGTTTCACACTTGTTTGTTATGTATATAATTCCACATGTGTTAATTAATAGTTTTGATGCCTTCATAGTCATGAAAATAAAGAAAACTCTTTGAATTAGAAGGTGTGTCCAAACTTTTGGTCTGTACTGTAGATGGAAAAATAAAAAAGTTATAGCTCTTGGAAGGCAAAGATGAAAAAAAGAAGAAAAACGCTTGGTTGGTAAGCGCAAAACAGGCTGGGCACTAATGGGTTAAGTAACTGATAATTAAACCAATCACGTTTCCCTATTTTAAACAAATAAGTGATCCATAATCACACATAGCAATAACCAAGAGAGGATATATGGATCTATGGGTTCCAAATCACAACTCAAGCAGCGAAATTTTATACAAAATCACAGATGTTTTTATTGGTACAAAATAAAGTTGTGACCACTGGCCACACAGACATTTAAGAACACTTAAAATGCCATACAGATCGCAAATGTGTGGTAGTTACAATAATTATGCGTAAAGTGCAAGTGCTAAATTACTTCACAGCAATAAGATAAGTCAGTGCCTATACCAGAGTGTGGTCCTGTCTATGATATAACATCAACAGGTCAACAGTGGACCCTAGACTAATTGGACCCAATACTCACACCAATAGATATAAAAAAGTAGTAAAAAGTTGATGAGGCATACTGATCAAAATCTCCACCACAGCACTAACAATCCGTGCCCCGACGCGCGTTTCGCCGTCAGCTTTTTCAAGGGGTAATGACATACAACTTCACAGCCGGGTATATATAATCCACAAAGTGGGTGAGCACATATTCACCTAACCAATGGATGAGGGGCACAAAGACAAGGAGGCAGGATCCCCAGAGTTGCTCACCTGTATGTTATAATATGCCCGCCTCATGTATTATGGCGCACGAACCGCCGCACACCGCCAATGCCCGCGTACCCGGCCGTAGCGATGACGTAGGACGGCTACGCTCATTAGAGCATAGAACGTCCCACGTCAGAGCCAAGACCGCGTCAGCGCGCCCGCGGCTGCCCAGAGGGACGTGCGCACTGCGAGCTCCATACTTGTTAAGGGCAAAACAGTGACATAGATCCGTACCTTGTCAATGCGCTCTCCATCTTACAAAATACACATACAGGTGTGTTGTTACCTCCCTACACATTATTTGATACATCATATATCTGAACAAGATGTATATAAATCAATATATATCATTATGAATATGCATAGATATTCCACATTACAAAATAAATCCTGAATAAACCACACAAATATACAAGTGTAAAAAAACCCTCAACAACAGTAGCTGATGCCACTAGTGATAGTACTATAAGACATATATATAATATATATATACATATATACTGTGAATAATTTATTATTATATAAATAGTCTCCCTATATGATTGCCCATACATACGACAAAGGTATAGATAGGCTAAATCATTACATCAGTGAATAACATTGTACAAAGGTACAGATTGACATGATCGTAATATAAACAAGTAAAATTATGCAAAAATATATGAATAACACCGTGCAAAATACATGTGGACATAATCAGTAATATAAATAAATACAGTTGTGCAGATATATACTATAAAAAAATTATAAAAAATGTTGTCCCTCATGCCTGATCAGGGTACGAAAGTACCGGCATGAATAGACGATACATGTGTAAAGATAAAAAAACACAAACTTATACTAAAATCAAAAAGCATGATTATACCAACACCTATCTATACCATACAAACATAAATGCATTTCATATTATGATACATATACAAGATCATAAATAGTTGATCGTAGTTCACCAGATGGTCCAATGGTCTATAGACCCTGTATATGACTATCTCCTAATAGAAGGAAGGATTTTCCAATTGAATGGCCTCAGAATATGTGTATCTTACATATCTAAATAAAGAAAAAATCAAATTAGTGAACATAGTTCCAACATCTCACTCTATGAACCCGGATGGAAAAACCTAAAAACATAGACATCCTAAACACTTAAAACACCACATATCAGGGATGATGCTGCACACTACAAAAATGAAGCAAATGGAATTTTATCATTCAGGCCAAATGGCACCTGAGTATTCAATTTAACAATCCACTTGCTTTCGACCTGCTCCAACCGTTTAAACAAATCACCGCCACGCGCACCAAGGGAGACCCTATCTATCCCCCTAAATTTTAGATCTTGCCAACAGTTATTATGTTTCTGCCGGAAATGCTTTGCAATAGGTTTTAGTTTTACAAGTTTGTCTCTTTCTCCATCCATAATTTTGGCAGCTGCCCGAATGTCTTTTTGATGTTCCTGTATGCGAACCCGAAATTCACGGGTCGTCATACCGATATATATCAGGCCACATGGACATGTGGCGTGATATATAATGCCTGTGACACTACAATTAATGAAATGAACAATATTGTAGCTCATGTTACCTGACGAATCCTCAAAGGTCTTGGTCTTGGTGATTACTTTACATGTGGTGCAATGCCCACATGGTACGCATCCCCATTTGGGACCTTTGGATTCAAAAATGAATCCAGATTTAGGTTGTATATAGTGACTCCTCACCAAAATGTCCCTGAGGTTCTTACTGCGTTTAGCCACAAATAAAGGAGTAGGTGTAATTATTTTCCCCAAATCCACATCCGATTTAAGGATGGGCCAAAATTTTTTGAAGATTGCTCTCATATTGTGCCATAAGTAACTGATAAGCCCTACAATTGTTAAAAAGTAAAAAAAAAATATACAACATTTTTGGGGAAAAAAAACTTCATTAGTTCTATTTTTTGAAAACAATTACAGGGAGTGCAGAATTATTAGGCAAGTTGTATTTTTGAGGATTAATTTTATTATTGAACAACCATGTTCTCAATGAACCCAAAAAACTCATTAATATCAAAGCTGAATATTTTTGGAAGTAGTTTTTAGTTTGTTTTTAGTTTTAGCTATTTTAGGGGGATATCTGTGTGTGCAGGTGACTATTACTGTGCATAATTATTAGGCAACTTAACAAAAAACAAATATATACCCATTTCAATTATTTATTTTTACCAGTGAAACCAATATAACATCTCAACATTCACAAATATACATTTCTGACATTCAAAAACAAAACAAAAACAAATCAGTGACCAATATAGCCACCTTTCTTTGCAAGGACACTCAAAAGCCTGCCATCCATGGATTCTGTCAGTGTTTTGATCTGTTCACCATCAACATTGCGTGCAGCAGCAACCACAGCCTCCCAGACACTGTTCAGAGAGGTGTACTGTTTTCCCTCCTTGTAAATCTCACATTTGATGATGGACCACAGGTTCTCAATGGGGTTCAGATCAGGTGAACAAGGAGGCCATGTCATTAGATTTTCTTCTTTTATACCCTTTCTTGCCAGCCACGCTGTGGAGTACTTGGACGCGTGTGATGGAGCATTGTCCTGCATGAAAATCATGTTTTTCTTGAAGGATGCAGACTTCTTCCTGTACCACTGCTTGAAGAAGGTGTCTTCCAGAAACTGGCAGTAGGACTGGGAGTTGAGCTTGACTCCATCCTCAACCCGAAAAGGCCCCACAAGCTCATCTTTGATGATACCAGCCCAAACCAGTACTCCACCTTGCTGGCGTCTGAGTCGGACTGGAGCTCTCTGCTCTTTACCAATCCAGCCACGGGCCCATCCATCTGGCCCATCAAGACTCACTCTCATTTCATCAGTCCATAAAACCTTAGAAAAATCAGTCTTGAGATATTTCTTGGCCCAGTCTTGACATTTCAGCTTGTGTGTCTTGTTCAGTGGTGGTCGTCTTTCAGCCTTTCTTACCTTGGCCATGTCTCTGAGTATTGCACACCTTGTGCTTTTGGGCACTCCAGTGATGTTGCAGCTCTGAAATATGGCCAAACTGGTGGCAAGTGGCATCTTGGAAGCTGCACGCTTGACTTTTCTCAGTTCATGGGCAGTTATTTTGCGCCTTGGTTTTTCCACACGCTTCTTGCGACCCTGTTGACTATTTTGAATGAAACGCTTGATTGTTCGATGATCACGCTTCAGAAGCTTTGCAATTTTAAGAGTGCTGCATCCCTCTGCAAGATATCTCACTATTTTTGACTTTTCTGAGCCTGTCAAGTACTTCTTTTGACCCATTTTGCCAAAGGAAAGGAAGTTGCCTAATAATTATGCACACCTGATATAGGGTGTTGATGTCATTAGACCACACCCCTTCTCATTACAGAGATGCACATCACCTAATATGCTTAATTGGTAGTAGGCTTTCAAGCCTATACAGCTTGGAGTAAGACAACATGCATAAAGAGGATGATGTGGTCAAAATACTCATTTGCCTAATAATTCTGCACTCCCTGTATATTGTTATATAACAGCACTCACCTGCCTACAGCCTGGGAAGCACAGAAGTGCCTGGAACACGGCATGCTTGTACAAATCTGTACATGGGCGTTTCTACCGCTTGAGAGGTAAAGGCTGCCATCTTTATTGGGAAACTGGATTTCATCTTCTTTTTCTGAATTATAATGTTATGTAACAAAAAAAACAATGTATATAATTGATATCACTCACGTGTCAAGACCCATACAATAAAATGACCGCTTTTTTATATTACAAATGTAAACAATGTAAAGAAAAAAATGCCCGTATTGCCATTTTCACTTCTTTACTCCCAAAAGAAAACACAGTAAAAAGTGATTAAAAAGTTGTGTGTACCCTAAAATGGCACCAATGGAAACTGCACCTCGTCTCGTGTGATTGTCCACATTACAATAGTGAGAGATCCTCACCTGGACATTAGCATCACAATGACTATTACTCCCATCATTCAGATGACGGCTTCCCTCCCCCAGATAACAGTCCAGGGGTTTTGGGGAAAAATTAAAGAGAAACTAGGATAGGGTTGGACACTTTGGGGCACAGGACTTTGTTTTCCCTCCTGCATAACGGAAACCAGACGGATACGTTATGCTTGCACATAGACTTCTATTATGACGGATCAAAATTGAATGCCGTTTTGCATTGTATCAGATAATTCCGTTATATTCCGTTAAAACACTGTTACAACAGAACCTATAATCGAATTCAAGTGTGAACCTGCCCTAAGATGGAATTGTGGATACGAGGCTTCCTCTCAGTTACTGCTTTGTGGGAAAATGATAGATATGAAGCTGGTTTATCACAGTCTGCTGACTTATGGAAGAAACAGGGCATAGTATTAGTGACTAGGGATGAGCGAACCCGAACTGTATAGTTCGGGTTCGTACCGAATTTTGGGGTGTCCGTGACACGGAACCGAACCCGAACATTTTCGTAAAAGTCCGGGTTCGGGTTCGGTGTTCGGCGCTTTCTTGGCGCTTTTTGAAAGGCTGCAAAGCAGCCAATCAACAAGCGTCATACTACTTGCCCCAAGAGGCCATCACAGCCATGCCTACTATTGGAATGGCTGTGATTGGCCAGTGCACCATGTGACCCAGCCTCTATTTAAGCTGGAGTCACGTAGCGCCGCACGTCACTCTGCTATGATCAGTATAGGGAGAGGTTGCAGCTGCAACGTTAGGGCGAGATTAGGCAGATTAACTCCTCCAAAAGACTTGATTCTGTGATCGATCTGCAGCTGTGGATCATTGAAGTGCTATTATTGACTTGCTCACTTTTTTGAGGCTGCCCAGAGCGTTTTTAGATCACTTTTTTTCTGGGGTGATCGGCGGCCATTTTGTGACTTGTGGTGCGCCAGCACGAGCTATCACCAAGTGTATTTAACCATCGATAGTGTGGTTATTTTGTGCTATATCCTACATCAGCTGCAGGCTGAGCCTGTGTCACCCAAGTGCATTTAACCATCAACAGTCTGATTATTTTTTGGCCATATACTACATCAGCTGCAGGCTGAGCCTGTGTCACCCAAGTGTATTTAACCATCGATAGTGTGGTTATTGTTTGTTATGTATATAATTCCACATGTGTTAATTAATAGTTTTGATGCCTTCATAGTCATGAAAATAAAGAAAACTCTTTGAATTAGAAGGTGTGTCCAAACTTTTGGTCTGTACTGTAGATGGAAAAATAAAAAAGTTATAGCTCTTGGAAGGCAAAGATGAAAAAAAGAAGAAAAACGCTTGGTTGGTAAGCGCAAAACAGGCTGGGCACTAATGGGTTAAGTAACTGATAATTAAACCAATCACGTTTCCCTATTTTAAACAAATAAGTGATCCATAATCACACATAGCAATAACCAAGAGAGGATATATGGATCTATGGGTTCCAAATCACAACTCAAGCAGCGAAATTTTATACAAAATCACAGATGTTTTTATTGGTACAAAATAAAGTTGTGACCACTGGCCACACAGACATTTAAGAACACTTAAAATGCCATACAGATCGCAAATGTGTGGTAGTTACAATAATTATGCGTAAAGTGCAAGTGCTAAATTACTTCACAGCAATAAGATAAGTCAGTGCCTATACCAGAGTGTGGTCCTGTCTATGATATAACATCAACAGGTCAACAGTGGACCCTAGACTAATTGGACCCAATACTCACACCAATAGATATAAAAAAGTAGTAAAAAGTTGATCAGGCTTACTGATCAAAATCTCCACCACAGCACTAACAATCCGTGCCCCGACACGCGTTTCGCCGTCAGCTTTTTCAAGGGGTAATGACATACAACTTCACAGCCGGGTATATATAATCCACAAAGTGGGTGAGCACATATTCACCTAACCAATGGATGAGGGGCACAAAGACAAGGAGGCAGGATCCCCAGAGTTGCTCACCTGTATGTTATAATATGCCCGCCTCATGTATTATGGCGCACGAACCGCCGCACACCGCCAATGCCCGCGTACCCGGCCGTAGCGATGACGTAGGACGGCTATGCTCATTAGAGCATAGAACGTCCCACGTCAGAGCCAAGACCGCGTCAGCGCGCCCGCGGCTGCCCAGAGGGACGTGCGCACTGCGAGCTCCATACTTGTTAAGGGCAAAACAGTGACATAGATCCGTACCTTGTCAATGCGCTCTCCATCTTACAAAATACACATACAGGTGTGTTGTTACCTCCCTACACATTATTTGATACATCATATATCTGAACAAGATGTATATAAATCAATATATATCATTATGAATATGCATAGATATTCCACATTACAAAATAAATCCTGAATAAACCACACAAATATACAAGTGTAAAAAAACCCTCAACAACAGTAGCTGATGCCACTAGTGATAGTACTATAAGACATATATATAATATATATATACATATATACTGTGAATAATTTATTATTATATAAATAGTCTCCCTATATGATTGCCCATACATACGACAAAGGTATAGATAGGCTAAATCATTACATCAGTGAATAACATTGTACAAAGGTACAGATTGACATGATCGTAATATAAACAAGTAAAATTATGCAAAAATATATGAATAACACCGTGCAAAATACATGTGGACATAATCAGTAATATAAATAAATACAGTTGTGCAGATATATACTATAAAAAAATTATAAAAAATGTTGTCCCTCATGCCTGATCAGGGTACGAAAGTACCGGCATGAATAGACGATACATGTGTAAAGATAAAAAAACACAAACTTATACTAAAATCAAAAAGCATGATTATACCAACACCTATCTATACCATACAAACATAAATGCATTTCATATTATGATACATATACAAGATCATAAATAGTTGATCGTAGTTCACCAGATGGTCCAATGGTCTATAGACCCTGTATATGATTATCTCCTTATAGAAGGAAGGATTTTCCAATTGAATGGCCTCAGAATATGTGTATCTTACATATCTAAATAAAGAAAAAATCAAATTAGTGAACATAGTTCCAACATCTCACTCTATGAACCCGGATGGAAAAACCTAAAAACATAGACATCCTAAACACTTAAAACACCACATATCAGGGATGATGCTGCACACTACAAAAATGAAGCAAATGGAATTTTATCATTCAGGCCAAATGGCACCTGAGTATTCAATTTAACAATCCACTTGCTTTCGACCTGCTCCAACCGTTTAAACAAATCACCGCCACGCGCACCAAGGGAGACCCTATCTATCCCCCTAAATTTTAGATCTTGCCAACAGTTATTATGTTTCTGCCGGAAATGCTTTGCAATAGGTTTTAGTTTTACAAGTTTGTCTCTTTCTCCATCCATAATTTTGGCAGCTGCCCGAATGTCTTTTTGATGTTCCTGTATGCGAACCCGAAATTCACGGGTCGTCATACCGATATATATCAGGCCACATGGACATGTGGCGTGATATATAATGCCTGTGACACTACAATTAATGAAATGAACAATATTGTAGCTCATGTTACCTGACGAATCCTCAAAGGTCTTGGTCTTGGTGATTACTTTACATGTGGTGCAATGCCCACATGGTACGCATCCCCATTTGGGACCTTTGGATTCAAAAATGAATCCAGATTTAGGTTGTATATAGTGACTCCTCACCAAAATGTCCCTGAGGTTCTTACTGCGTTTAGCCACAAATAAAGGAGTAGGTGTAATTATTTTCCCCAAATCCACATCCGATTTAAGGATGGGCCAAAATTTTTTGAAGATTGCTCTCATATTGTGCCATAAGTAACTGATAAGCCCTACAATTGTTAAAAAGTAAAAAAAAAATATACAACATTTTTGGGGAAAAAAAACTTCATTAGTTCTATTTTTTGAAAACAATTACAGGGAGTGCAGAATTATTAGGCAAGTTGTATTTTTGAGGATTAATTTTATTATTGAACAACAACCATGTTCTCAATGAACCCAAAAAACTCATTAATATCAAAGCTGAATATTTTTGGAAGTAGTTTTTAGTTTGTTTTTAGTTTTAGCTATTTTAGGGGGATATCTGTGTGTGCAGGTGACTATTACTGTGCATAATTATTAGGCAACTTAACAAAAAACAAATATATACCCATTTCAATTATTTATTTTTTACCAGTGAAACCAATATAACATCTCAACATTCACAAATATACATTTCTGACATTCAAAAACAAAACAAAAACAAATCAGTGACCAATATAGCCACCTTTCTTTGCAAGGACACTCAAAAGCCTGCCATCCATGGATTCTGTCAGTGTTTTGATCTGTTCACCATCAACATTGCGTGCAGCAGCAACCACAGCCTCCCAGACACTGTTCAGAGAGGTGTACTGTTTTCCCTCCTTGTAAATCTCACATTTGATGATGGACCACAGGTTCTCAATGGGGTTCAGATCAGGTGAACAAGGAGGCCATGTCATTAGATTTTCTTCTTTTATACCCTTTCTTGCCAGCCACGCTGTGGAGTACTTGGACGCGTGTGATGGAGCATTGTCCTGCATGAAAATCATGTTTTTCTTGAAGGATGCAGACTTCTTCCTGTACCACTGCTTGAAGAAGGTGTCTTCCAGAAACTGGCAGTAGGACTGGGAGTTGAGCTTGACTCCATCCTCAACCCGAAAAGGCCCCACAAGCTCATCTTTGATGATACCAGCCCAAACCAGTACTCCACCTTGCTGGCGTCTGAGTCGGACTGGAGCTCTCTGCTCTTTACCAATCCAGCCACGGGCCCATCCATCTGGCCCATCAAGACTCACTCTCATTTCATCAGTCCATAAAACCTTAGAAAAATCAGTCTTGAGATATTTCTTGGCCCAGTCTTGACATTTCAGCTTGTGTGTCTTGTTCAGTGGTGGTCGTCTTTCAGCCTTTCTTACCTTGGCCATGTCTCTGAGTATTGCACACCTTGTGCTTTTGGGCACTCCAGTGATGTTGCAGCTCTGAAATATGGCCAAACTGGTGGCAAGTGGCATCTTGGAAGCTGCACGCTTGACTTTTCTCAGTTCATGGGCAGTTATTTTGCGCCTTGGTTTTTCCACACGCTTCTTGCGACCCTGTTGACTATTTTGAATGAAACGCTTGATTGTTCGATGATCACGCTTCAGAAGCTTTGCAATTTTAAGAGTGCTGCATCCCTCTGCAAGATATCTCACTATTTTTGACTTTTCTGAGCCTGTCAAGTACTTCTTTTGACCCATTTTGCCAAAGGAAAGGAAGTTGCCTAATAATTATGCACACCTGATATAGGGTGTTGATGTCATTAGACCACACCCCTTCTCATTACAGAGATGCACATCACCTAATATGCTTAATTGGTAGTAGGCTTTCAAGCCTATACAGCTTGGAGTAAGACAACATGCATAAAGAGGATGATGTGGTCAAAATACTCATTTGCCTAATAATTCTGCACTCCCTGTATATTGTTATATAACAGCACTCACCTGCCTACAGCCTGGGAAGCACAGAAGTGCCTGGAACACGGCATGCTTGTACAAATCTGTACATGGGCGTTTCTACCGCTTGAGAGGTAAAGGCTGCCATCTTTATTGGGAAACTGGATTTCATCTTCTTTTTCTGAATTATAATGTTATGTAACAAAAAAAACAATGTATATAATTGATATCACTCACGTGTCAAGACCCATACAATAAAATGACCGCTTTTTTATATTACAAATGTAAACAATGTAAAGAAAAAAATGCCCGTATTGCCATTTTCACTTCTTTACTCCCAAAAGAAAACACAGTAAAAAGTGATTAAAAAGTTGTGTGTACCCTAAAATGGCACCAATGGAAACTGCACCTCGTCTCGTGTGATTGTCCACATTACAATAGTGAGAGATCCTCACCTGGACATTAGCATCACAATGACTATTACTCCCATCATTCAGATGACGGCTTCCCTCCCCCAGATAACAGTCCAGGGGTTTTGGGGAAAAATTAAAGAGAAACTAGGATAGGGTTGGACACTTTGGGGCACAGGACTTTGTTTTCCCTCCTGCATAACGGAAACCAGACGGATACGTTATGCTTGCACATAGACTTCTATTATGACGGATCAAAATTGAATGCCGTTTTGCATTGTATCAGATAATTCCGTTATATTCCGTTAAAACACTGTTACAACAGAACCTATAATCGAATTCAAGTGTGAACCTGCCCTAAGATGGAATTGTGGATACGAGGCTTCCTCTCAGTTACTGCTTTGTGGGAAAATGATAGATATGAAGCTGGTTTATCACAGTCTGCTGACTTATGGAAGAAACAGGGCATAGTATTAGTGACTAGGGATGAGCGAACCCGAACTGTATAGTTCGGGTTCGTACCGAATTTTGGGGTGTCCGTGACACGGAACCGAACCCGAACATTTTCGTAAAAGTCCGGGTTCGGGTTCGGTGTTCGGCGCTTTCTTGGCGCTTTTTGAAAGGCTGCAAAGCAGCCAATCAACAAGCGTCATACTACTTGCCCCAAGAGGCCATCACAGCCATGCCTACTATTGGAATGGCTGTGATTGGCCAGTGCACCATGTGACCCAGCCTCTATTTAAGCTGGAGTCACGTAGCGCCGCACGTCACTCTGCTATGATCAGTATAGGGAGAGGTTGCAGCTGCAACGTTAGGGCGAGATTAGGCAGATTAACTCCTCCAAAAGACTTGATTCTGTGATCGATCTGCAGCTGTGGATCATTGAAGTGCTATTATTGACTTGCTCACTTTTTTGAGGCTGCCCAGAGCGTTTTTAGATCACTTTTTTTCTGGGGTGATCGGCGGCCATTTTGTGACTTGTGGTGCGCCAGCACGAGCTATCACCAAGTGTATTTAACCATCGATAGTGTGGTTATTTTGTGCTATATCCTACATCAGCTGCAGGCTGAGCCTGTGTCACCCAAGTGCATTTAACCATCAACAGTCTGATTATTTTTTGGCCATATACTACATCAGCTGCAGGCTGAGCCTGTGTCACCCAAGTGTATTTAACCATCGATAGTGTGGTTATTTTGTGCTATATCCTACATCAGCTGCAGGCTGAGCCTGTGTCACCCAAGTGCATTTAACCATCAACAGTCTGATTATTTTTTGGCCATATACTACATCTGGTGCAGGCTGAGCCTGTGTCACCCAAGTGCATTTAACCATCAACAGTCTGATTATTTTTTGGCCATATACTACATCTGGTGCAGGCTGAGCCAGTGTCACCCAAGTGCATTTAACCATCAACAGTGTGGTTATTTTTTGGCCATATATTACATCAGGGGCAAGTTGAGCCTGTCACCCAGCGCCTAAAAAATAGACCTGACATTTCTATTCAACCAAATCTGCACAGTTTTAGCTGGTCAAGTTATTTGTAGTGACCGTAAAAGCAGACTTTTTGTTCTGGGTTGAAAAAGCATTCCCAAATTTGCCATTCAGAAAATAACTAGTTTGTGGTATTTGAGGCCTACTTGAAATCTATAAATCACAGAAAAAATGCACCAAACGGATATGCCACTGACTATACTGGCTAGTCATAAATGCAGATATTAAAAGCTGAGACTTTCGCCAATATATTCCTGTCAGGAAAATATCGGAGCCCATCATTGCACCACGTCACGGTCACTCAGCATGGCAAAGGGTCCTACCACTACGCTACCTATGGTGTGAACACGGTCTGAAGGCAATGTAATCCAGCTCGCAGCCAGGCTTCCACACAAACGCCTAGCAGGACAACTAGTGCAATGTGAACAAAGCCAAGACTGCAAGCCACGCCCATATCAGACCCTGTGATGGAGGTCACCAGGTGCAAAAGAGTGTTTGAATGCCAGGTAACGGCACATACACTACATATAGAACAAGACAAAAACACAGAAATATAGTGGCAATACTGGAGGAGCGGCTCAACCCCTAACACTGTAGCGTGTTTTACATTGGGGGAGCAGCCCCACCGCATGTGGACCGCAGCAAACGACTATCCCCAGCAAAAAATGCATACGGTGGAGGATGTCGGCGCGGTCCACATGCACCACAAGAGCATCCTACACAAAACGGAGCATTGTGCGGATGTAAATACAATCATATAAATCACAGAAAAAATGCACCAAACGGATATGCCACTGACTATACTGGCTAGTCATAAATGCAGATATTAAAAGCTGAGACTTTCGCCAATATATTCCTGTCGGGAAAATATCGGAGCCCATCATTGCACCACGTCACGGTCACTCAGCATGGCAAAGGGTCCTACCACTACGCTACCTATGGTGTGAACAGGGTCTGAAGGCGATGTAATCCAGCTCGCAGCCAGGCTTCCACACAAACGCCTAGCAGGACAACTAGTGCAATGTGAACAAAGCCAAGACTGCAAGCCACGCCCATATCAGACCCTGTGATGGAGGTCACCAGGTGCAAAAGAGTGTTTGAATGCCAGGTAACGGCACATACACTACATATAGAACAAGACAAAAACACAGAAATATAGTGGCAATACTGGAGGAGCGGCTCAACCCCTAACACTGTAGCGTGTTTTACATTGGGGGAGCAGCCCCACCGCATGTGGACCGCAGCAAACGACTATCCCCAGCAAAAAATGCATACGGTGGAGGATGTCGGCGCGGTCCACATGCACCACAAGAGCATCCTACACAAAACGGAGCATTGTGCGGATGTAAATACAATCATATAAATCACAGAAAAAATGCACCAAACGGATATGCAACTGACTATACTGGCTAGTCATAAATGCAGATATTAAAAGCTGAGACTTTCGCCAATATATTCCTGTCAGGAAAATATCGGAGCCCATCATTGCACCACGTCACGGTCACTCAGCATGGCAAAGGGTCCTACCACTACGCTACCTATGGTGTGAACACGGTCTGAAGGCGATGTAATCCAGCTCGCAGCCAGGCTTCCACACAAACGCCTAGCAGGACAACTAGTGCAATGTGAACAAAGCCAAGACTGCAAGCCACGCCCATATCAGACCCTGTGATGGAGGTCACCAGGTGCAAAAGAGTGTTTGAATGCCAGGTAACGGCACATACACTACATATAGAACAAGACAAAAACACAGAAATATAGTGGCAATACTGGAGGAGCGGCTCAACCCCTAACACTGTAGCGTGTTTTACATTGGGGGAGCAGCCCCACCGCATGTGGACCGCAGCAAACGACTATCCCCAGCAAAAAATGCATACGGTGGAGGATGTCGGCGCGGTCCACATGCACCACAAGAGCATCCTACACAAAACGGAGCATTGTGCGGATGTAAATACAATCATATAAATCACAGAAAAAATGCACCAAACGGATATGCAACTGACTATACTGGCTAGTCATAAATGCAGATATTAAAAGCTGAGACTTTCGCCAATATATTCCTGTCAGGAAAATATCGGAGCCCATCATTGCACCACGTCACGGTCACTCAGCATGGCAAAGGGTCCTACCACTACGCTACCTATGGTGTGAACACGGTCTGAAGGCGATGTAATCCAGCTCGCAGCCAGGCTTCCACACAAACGCCTAGCAGGACAACTAGTGCAATGTGAACAAAGCCAAGACTGCAAGCCACGCCCATATCAGACCCTGTGATGGAGGTCACCAGGTGCAAAAGAGTGTTTGAATGCCAGGTAACGGCACATACACTACATATAGAACAAGACAAAAATACAGAAATATAGTGGCAATACTGGAGGAGCGGCTCAACCCCTAACACTGTAGCGTGTTTTACATTGGGGGAGCAGCCCCACCGCATGTGGACCGCAGCAAACGACTATCCCCAGCAAAAAATGCATACGGTGGAGGATGTCGGCGCGGTCCACATGCACCACAAGAGCATCCTACACAAAACGGAGCATTGTGCGGATGTAAATACAATCATATAAATCACAGAAAAAATGCACCAAACGGATATGCCACTGACTATACTGGCTAGTCATAAATGCAGATATTAAAAGCTGAGACTTTCGCCAATATATTCCTGTCAGGAAAATATCGGAGCCCATCATTGCACCACGTCACGGTCACTCAGCATGGCAAAGGGTCCTACCACTACGCTACCTATGAAATCTATCCCAAAAAGAAAATCTTACATTGAAGGTATTGATAGTGTGATTCAGAAAAACCTAAGACACACGCTAGCGTGCTGATAGAAGTGTCATTCTGTGATTAAACCTATACCTGTCACACAGCGCAACAAAAAAAACAGGTCTCACATCTCTATTCAACCAAATCTGCACAGTTTTAGCTGGTCAAGTTATTTGTAGTGACCGTAAAAGCAGACTTTTTGTTCTGGGTTGAAAAAGCATTCCCAAATTTGCCATTCTGAAAATAACTAGTTTCTGGTATTTGAGGCCTACTTGAAATCTATCCCAAAAAGAAAATCTTACATTGAAGGTATTGATAGTGTGATTCAGAAAAACCTAAGAAACACGCTAGCGTGCTGATAGAAGTGTCATTCTGTGATTAAACCTATAACTGTCACACAGCGCAAAAAAAAACAGGTCTCACATCTCTATTCAACCAAATCTGCACAGTTTTAGCTGGTCAAGTTATTTGTAGTGACCTTAAAAGCAGACTTTTTGTTCTGGGTTGAAAAAGCATTCCCAAATTTGCCATTCTCAAAATTGTTGTGAACGGGAACAATGAGGAAAACATCTAATAAGGGACGCGGACGTGGACATGGTCGTGGTGGTGTTAGTGGACCCTCTGGTGCTGGTAGAGGACGTGGCCGTTCTGCCACAGCCACACGTCCTAGTGAACCAACTACCTCAGGTCCCAGTAGCCAGCAGAATTTACAGCGATATTTGGTGGGGCCCAATGCCGTTCTAAGGATGGTAAGGCCTGAGCAGGTGCAGGCATTAGTCAATTGGGTGGCCGACAGTGGATCCAGCACGTTCACATTACCTCCCACCCAGTCTTCTGCAGAAAGCACACAGATGGCGCATGAAAACCAAGCCATCGGTCTGTCACATCACCCCCATGCATATCAGGGAAACTGTCTGAGCCTCAAGTTATGCAGCAGTCTCTTATGCTGTTTGAAGACTCTGCTGCCAGGGTTTCCCAAGGGCATCCACCTAGCCCTTCCCCAGGGGTGAAAGAGATAGAATGCACTAACGCACAACCACTTATTTTTCATGATGATGAGGACATGGGAATACCACCTCAGCACGTCTCTGATGATGACGAAACACAGGTGCCAACTGCTGCGTCTTTCTGCAGTGTGCAGACTGAACAGGAGGTCAGGGGTCAAGACTGGGTGGAAGACGATGCAGGGGACGATGAGGTCCTAGACCCCACATGGAATGAAGGTCGTGCCACTGACTTTCACAGTTCGGAGAAAGAGGCAGTGGTGAGACCGAGCCAACAGCGTAGCAAAAGAGGGAGCAGTGGGCAAAATCAGAACACCCGCCTGCTACTGACCGCCACCATCTGGGACCGAGCACCCCAAAGGCAGCTTCAAGGAGTTCCCTGGCATGCCACTTCTTCAAACAATGTGCTGACGACAAGACCCGAGTGGTTTGCACGCTGTGCCATCAGAGCCTGAAGCGAGGCATTAACGTTCTGAACCTTAGCACAACCTGCATGACCAGGCACCTGCATGCAAAGCATGAACTGCAGTGGAGTAAACACCTTAAAAACAAGGAAGTCACTCAGGCTCCCCCTGCTGCCTCTTCTGCTGCTGCCGCCTCGGGCTCTTCTGCTGCTGCCTCGGCCTCTTCTGCTGCTGCTGCCGCCGCCTCGGCCTCTTCCTCTGCCTCTGGAGGAACGTTGGCACCTGCCGCCCAGCAAACATGGGATGTACCACCAACACCACCACCTGCGTCACCAAGCATCTCAACCATGTCACACGGCAGCGTTCAGCTCTCCATCTCACAAACATTTGAGAGAAAGCGTAAATTCCCACCTAGCCACCCTCGATCCCTGGCCCTGAATGCCAGCATTTCTAAACTACTGGCCTATGAAATGCTGTCATTTAGGCTGGTGGACACACACAGCTTCAAACAGCTCATGTCACTTGCTGTCCCACAGTATGTTGTTCCCAGCCGCCACTACTTCTCCAAGAGAGCCGTGCCTTCCCTGCACAACCAAGTGTCCGATAAAATCAACTGTGCACTGCGCAACGCCATCTGTGGCAAGGTCCACCTAACCACAGATACGTGGACCAGTAAGCACGGCCAGGGACGCTATATCTCCCTAACTGCACACTGGGTAAATGTAGTGGCGGCTGGGCCCCAGGCGGAGAGCTGTTTGGCGCACGTCCTTCCGCCGCCAAGGATCGCAGGGCAACATTCTTTGCCTCCTGTCTCCTCCTACTCAGCTTCCTCCTCCTCTTCTTCCACCTGCTCATCCAGTCAGCCACACACCTTCACCACCAACTTCAGCACAGCCCGGGGTAAACGTAAGCAGGCCATTCTGAAACTCATATGTTTGGGGGACAGGCCCCACACCGCACAGGAGTTGTGGCGGGGTATAGAACAACAGACCGACGAGTGGTTGCTGCCGGTGAGCCTCAAGCCCGGCCTGGTGGTGTGCGATAATGGGCGAAATCTCGTTGCAGCTCTGGGACTAGCCGGTTTGACGCACATCCCTTGCCTGGCGCATGTGCTGAATTTGGTGGTGCAGAAGTTCATTCGCAACTACCCCGACATGTCAGAGCTGCTGCATAAAGTGCGGGCCGTCTGTTCGCGCTTCCGGCGTTCACACCCTGCCGTGCTCGCCTGTCTGCGCTACAGCGTAACTTCGGCCTTCCCGCTCACCGCCTCATATGCGACGTACCCACCAGGTGGAACTCCACCTTGCATATGCTGGACAGACTGTGCGAGCAGCAGCAGGCCATAGTGGAGTTTCAGCTGCAGCACGCACGGGTCAGTCGCACTGCGGATCAGACACACTTCACCACCAATGACTGGGCCTCCATGCGAGACCTGTGGTCCCTGTTGCGCTGTTTCGAGTACTCCACCAACATGGCCAGTGGCGATGACGCCGTTATCAGCGTTACAATACCACTTCTATGTCTCCTTGAGAAAACACTTAGGGCAATGATGGAAGAGGAGGTGGCCCAGGAGGAAGAGGAGGAAGAGGGGTCATTTTTAACACTTTCAGGCCAGTCTCTTCGAAGTGACTCAGAGGGAGGTTTTTTGCAACACCAGAGGCCAGGTACAAATGTGGCCAGACAGGGCCCACTACTGGAGGACGAGGAGGACGAGGATGAGGAGGAGGTGGAGGAGGAGGAGGAGGATGAAGCATGTTCACAGCGGGGTGGCACCCAAAGCAGCTCGGGCCCATCACTGGTGCGTGGCTGGGGGGAAACACAGGACGATGACGATACGCCTCCCACAGAGGACAGCTTGTCCTTACCTCTGGGCAGCCTGGCACACATGAGCGACTACATGCTGCAGTGCCTGCGCAACGACAGCAGAGTTGCCCACATTTTAACGTGTGCGGACTACTGGGTTGCCACCTTGCTGGATCCCCGGTACAAAGACAATGTGCCCACCTTACTTCCTACACTGGAGCGTGATAGGAAGATGCGCGAGTACAAACGCACGTTGGTAGACGCGCTACTGAGAGCATTCCCAAATGTCACAGGGGAACAAGTGGAAGCCCAAGGCGAAGGCAGAGGAGGAGCAAGAGGTCGCCAACGCAGCTGTGTCACGGCCAGCTCCTCTGAGGGCAGGGTTAGCATGGCAGAGATGTGGAAAAGTTTTGTCACCACGCCACAGCTAAGTGCACCACCACCTGATACGGAACGTGTTAGCAGGAGGCAACATTTCACTAACATGGTGGAACAGTACCTGTGCACACCCCTCCACGTACTGACTGATGGTTCGGCCCCATTCAACTTCTGAATCTCTAAATTGTCCACGTGGCCAGAGCTAGCCTTTTATGCCTTGGAGGTGCTGGCCTGCCCGGCGGCCAGCGTTTTGTCTGAACGTGTATTCAGCACGGCAGGGGGCGTCATTACAGACAAACGCAGACGCCTGTCTACAGCCAATGTGGACAAGCTGACGTTCATAAAAATGAACCAGGCATGGATCCCACAGGACCTGTCCATCCCTTGTGCAGATTAGATATTAACTACCTCCCCTTAACAATATATTATTCTACTCCAGGGCACTTCCTCATTCAATACTATTTTTTATTTCATTTTACCATTATATTGCGGGGCAACCCAAAGTTGAATGAACCTCTCCTCTGTCTGGGTGCCGGGGCCTAAATGTGTGACAGTGGCCTGTTCCAGTGGTGGGTGACGTGAAGCCTGATTCTCTGCTATGACATGAAGACAGATTCTGTGCTGACATTAGGCCAGATTCTCTGTTACGCGACCTCTCTCCTCTGCCTGGGTGCCTGGGCCTAAATGTGTGACAGTGGCCTGTTCCAGTGGTGGGTGACGTGAAGCCTGATTCTCTGCTATGACATGAAGACAGATTCTGCGCTGACATAAGGCCAGATTCTCTTTTACGGGACCGCTCTCCTCTGTCTGGGTGCCGGGGCCTAAATGTGTGACAGTGGCCTGTTCCAGTGGTGGGTGACGTGAAGCCTGATTCTCTGCTATGACATGAAGACAGATTCTGTGCTGACATAAGGCCAGATTCTCTGTTACGGGACTTCTCTCCTCTGCCTGGGTGCCTGGGCCTAAATGTGTTACAGTGGCCTGTTCCAGTGGTTGGTGACGTGAAGCTTATTCTCTGCTATGACATGAATACAGATTCTGCGCTGACATAAGGCCAGATTCTCTGTTACGAGACCGCTCTCCTCTGTCTGGGTGCCGGGGCCTAAATGTGTGACAGTGGCCTGTTCCAGTGGTGGGTGACTTGAAGCCTGATTCTCTGCTATGACATGAAGACAGATTCTCTGCTGACATCAGGCCAGATTCTCTGTTACGGGACTTCTCTCCTCTGCCTGGGTGCCTGGGCCTAAATGTGTGACAGTGGCCTGTTCCAGTGGTGGGTGACGTGAAGCCTGATTCTCTGCTATGACATGAATACAGATTCTGCGCTGACATAAGGCCAGATTCTCTGTTATGGGACCTCTCTCCTCTGCCTGGGTGCCTGGGCCTAAATGTGTGACAGTGGCCTGTTCCAGTGGTGGGTGACGTGAAGCTTGATTCTCTGCTATGACATGAAGACAGATTCTGCGCTGACATCAGGCCAGATTCTCTGTTACGGGACCTCTCTCCCCTGCCTGGGTGCCTAGGCCTAAATGTGTGACAGTGGCCTGTTCCAGTGGTGGGTGACGTGAAGCTTGATTCTCTGCTATGACATGAAGACAGATTCTGCGCTGACATCAGGCCAGATTCTCTGTTACGGGACCTCTCTCCTCTGCCTGGGTGCCTGGGCCTAAATGTGTGACAGTGGCCTGTTCCAGTGGTGGGTGACGTGAAGCCTGATTCTCTGCTATGACATGAATACAGATTCTGCGCTGAAATAAGGCCAGATTCTCTGTTACGGGACCTCTCTCCTCTGCCTGGGTGCCTGGGCCTAAATGTGTGACAGTGGCCTGTTCCAGTGGTGGGTGACGTGAAGCCTGATTCTCTGCTATGACATGAATACAGATTCTGTGCTGACATAAGGCCCAGATTCTCTGTTACGGGACCGCTCTCCTCTGTCTGGGTGCCGGGGCCTAAATGTGTGACAGTGGCCTGTTCCAGTGGTGGGTGACGTGAAGCCTGATTCTCTGCTATGACATGAAGACAGATTCTGCGCTGACATAAGGCCAGATTCTCTGTTACGGGACCGCTCTCCTCTGTCTGGGTGCCGGGGCCTAAATGTGTGACAGTGGCCTGTTCCAGTGGTGGGTGACGTGAAGCCTGATTCTCTGCTATGACATGAAGACAGATTCTGTGCTGACATAAGGCCAGATTCTCTGTTACGGGACCTCTCTCCTCTGCCTGGGTGCCTGGGCCTAAATGTTTGACAGTGGCCTCTTACAGTGGTGGGTGACGTGAAGCCTGATTCTCTGCTATGACATGAAGAGAGATTCTGCGCTGACATAAGGCCAGATTCTCTGTTACGGGACCGCTCTCCTCTGTCTGGGTGACGGGGCCTAAATGTGTGACAGTGGCCTGTTCCAGTGGTGGGTGACGTGAAGCCTGATTCTCTGCTATGACATGAAGACAGATTCTGTGATGACATCAGGCCAGATTCTCTGTTACGGGACCTCTCTCCTCTGCCTGGGTGCCGGGGCCTAAATGTGTGACAGTGGCTTGTTCCAGTGGTGGTTGACGTGAAGCCTGATTCTCTGCTATGACATGAAGACTGATTCTGCGCTGACATGAAGCCAGATTCTCTGCTATGGCATGAAGAGACTGATTCTCTGCTGACATGAAGCCAGATTCTTTGCTATGGCATGAAGAAACTGATTCTCTGCTGACGTGAAGCCAGATTCTCTGCTATGGGACCTCTGTCCAATTGATATTGGTTCATTTTTATTTTTTAAATTTTTATTTAATTCATTTCCCTATCCACATTTGTTTGCAGGGGATTTACCTACATGTTGCTGCCTTTTGCAGCCCTCTAGCTCTTTCCTGGGCTGTTTTACAGCCTTTTTAGTGCCCAAAAGTTCGGGTCCCCATTGACTTCAATGGGGTTCGGGTTCGGGACGAAGTTCGGATCGGGTTCGGATCCCGAACCCGAACATTTCCGGGAAGTTCGGCCGAACTTCTCGAACCCGAACATCCAGGTGTTCGCTCAACTCTATTAGTGACATCAGGGTTTTAGTCATTTTCACAGATGAATTAGTGTTGGGTGATAAGTGTTTCCTATGGTATCTACAGGTACAATATTCGTTTTCAACACAATCGGACTTGGACCTTTTTGAATTAGAACAACATGGGTTATTTGATACATTGATTAATAGTAAATCAAGAAAATATTATTGACAAAGTTTTATTTTTGGATGGACAAAAGAAATATGGGCTATATGGTGCAAAATATTACAGATATGTGGAAAAACTGTCAGTTCCGATCTCCCAGTTCCATACCACTCAGTGCTCAGTGCGCATGTTTACCCATCATTGATGGCCTACGGACTGCGTCTGTCGGTCCGCCCCTAAGCGTCATGTTGCTCCGTCCTCTACTGCCGACGTCATCCGGTCGCGATAAGTGCTCCCGATTACCTCATCCAGGCGTCGACGTGCAACTTACTGACCTCACAATGGGCGTCCCAGTGTTACCGCGGCAACACACAAAGACACTGAAGGTATCCAGGGATCCATAGGAGTCCCATACCTACAAACTGTGATAAATCACATGCGTAAGGGGAACTAGATAATCAATGATCCCAATCCATACAAGTATGGATTATGGAATAATGCCCCCAGACTGTCCGGGTGATGAATCTACATATTATAATAAAGTCAGATATGTATATGATCAGGGTAACCTATAATGCAGACGGATCCGTTCTGAACGGATCCAAACGTCTGCATTATAGGAGCGGATCCGTCTGTGCAGACATCAGACGGACCCGCTCTGAACGGTAGTGTGAAAGTAGCCTTACATGTCAATGTTAGCACAAGCTATAAAGAATTGTGCAAAGGCCCAAGATCCTACTACAGAGTGAAAGAGAGCACTACTTTTACACCGTCATCAGCTGATTCCACATAGATATCTACAGAACCTGTTCTATAAAATGCTTTTACAAGTAGAGTCCCCCTGACAGTGGAGAGGGTGTTAGGAGTAAGCTTGTGTTGACGTCACTAATAGGGATGAGCGAACCCGAACTGTATAGTTCGGATTCGTACCGAATTTTGGGGTGTCCTTGACACGGACCCGAACCCAAACATTTTCGTAAAAGTCTGGGTTCGGGTTCTGTGTTCGGCGATTTCTTGGCGCTTTTTGAAAGGCTGCAAAGCAGCCAATCAACAAGAGTCATACCATAATAGAAGTACCCTAAATCTGGTGTTTCAGCTGTGGCTAGCCAATTGTAATACTGTCTGCTATCTGGCAAATGATATATTTTTGTTCTGGGTTGAAATACAATTCCCAACTTAGCAAATCCCTAAATCAGTGGTTTCTGCTGTATCAGGCCAAGTTTAAATCTATCCATAAAAGGGTATATTAGATTGAAGGTGCGGATAGGGTCATCCTCAACAACTTCACATGCTACCGTGCATTTCCAAGTCTAATTCTGTCCGTAAACGTATACCTGTCATCCAGGGCCTAAATACTAGGCCTACAATTTATATTCAGCTAAATCTGTCGTTACTGCTGTGCCTGTATTAGTGTAATACGGTACCTAAATAGATAGCCAGATAGTGTTAGGTGCCTGTAAAAAAAGGCCTGAATTTGAATTCAATACATTGGGCCAAATAATTTTTTTCTTATTGTGGTGAACGGTAACAATGAGGAAAACATCTAGTAAGGGATGCGGACATGGTCGTGGTGGTGTTAGTGGACCCTCTGGTGCTGCCACAGCCACACGTCCTAGTGAACCAACTACCTCAGGTCCCAGTAGCCAGCAGAATTTACAGCGATATTTGGTGGGGCCCAATGCCGTTCTAAAGATGATAAGGCCTGAGCAGGTACAGGCATTAGTCAATTGGGTGGCCGACAGTGGATCCAGCACGTTCACATTATCTCCCACCCAGTCTTCTGCAGAAAGCGCACAGATGGCGCCTGAAAACCAAGCCCATCAGTCTTTCACATCACCCCCATGCATCACCCCTTGAGTCTGAGCCTCAAGTTATGCAGCAGTCTCTTATGCTGTTTGAAGACTCTGCTGGCAGGGTTCCCCAAGGGCATCCACCTAGCCCTTCCCCAGCGGTGGAAGACATAGAATGCACTGACGCACAACCACTTATGTTTCCTGATGATGAGGACATGGGAATACCACCTCAGCACGTCTCTGATGATGACGAAACACAGGTGCCAACTGCTGCGTCTTTCTGCAGTGTGCAGACTGAACAGGAGGTCAGGGAGGAAGACTGGGTGGAAGACGATGCAGGGGACGATGAGGTCCTAGACCCCACATGGAATTAAGGTCGTGCCACTGACTTTCAGAGTTCGGAGGAAGAGGCAGTGGTGAGACCGAGTCATCAGCGTAGCAAAAGAGGGAGCAGTGGGCAAAAGCAGAACACCCGCCGCCAAGAGAGTCCGTCTGTACTGGCCACCGCCATCTGGGACTGAGCACCCCAAAGGCAGATTCAAGGAGTTCCCTGGCGTGGCAGTTCTTCAAACAATGTGCTGACGACAAGACCCGAGTGGTTTGCACGCTGTGCCATCAGAGCCTGAAGCGAGGCATTAACGTTCTGAACCTTAGCACAACCTGCATGACCAGGCACCTGCATGCAAAGCATGAACTGCAGTGGAGTAAACACCTTAAAAACAAGGAACTCACTCAGGCTCCCCCTGCTACCTCTTCTGCTGCTGCCGCCTCGGCCTCTTCCTCCGGCTCTGGAGGAACGTTGGCACCTGCCGCCCAGCAAACAGAGAATGTACCACCAACACCACCACCTGCGTCACCAAGCATCTCAACCATGTCACATGGCAGCGTTCAGCTCTCCATCTCACAAACATTTGAGAGAAAGCGTAAATTCCCACCTAGCCACCCTCGATCCCTGGCCCTGAATGCCAGCATTTCTAAACTACTGGCCTATGAAATGCTGTCATTCAGGCTGGTGGACACAGACAGCTTCAAACAGCTCATGTCGCTTGCTGTCCCACAGTATGTTGTTCCCAGCCGCCACTACTTCTCCAAGAGAGCCGTGCCTTCCCTGCACAACCAAGTATCCGATAAAATCAAGTGTGCACTGCGCAACGCCATCTGTGGCAAGGTCCACCTAACCACAGATACGTGGACCAGTAAGCACGGCAGGGACGCTATATCTCCCTAACTGCACACTGGGTAAATGTAGTGGCGGGTGGGCCCCAGGCGGAGAGCTGTTTGGCGCACGTCCTTCCCCAGCCAAGGATCGCAGGGCAACATTCTTTGCCTCCTGTTGCCTCCTCCTTCTACTCGGCTTCCTCCTCCTCTTCTTCCACCTGCTCATCCAGTCAGCCACACACCTTCACCACCAACTTCAGCACAGCCCGGGGTAAACGTCAGCAGGCCATTCTGAAACTCATATGTTTGGGGGACAGGCCCCACACCGCACAGGAGTTGTGGCGGGGTATAGAACAACAGACCGACGAGTGGTTGCTGCCGGTGAACCTCAAGCCCGGCCTGGTGGTGTGCGATAATGGGCGAAATCTCGTTGCAGCTCTGGGACTAGCCGGTTTGACGCACATCCCTTGCCTGGCGCATGTGCTGAATTTGGTGGTGCAGAAGTTCATTCACAACTACCCCGACATGTCAGAGCTGCTGCATAAAGTGCGGGCCATCTGTGCGCGCTTCCGGCGTTCACATCCTGCCGCTGCTCGCCTGTCTGCGCTACAGCGTAACTTCGGCCTTCCCGCTCACAGCCTCATATGCGACGTGCCCACCAGGTGGAACTCCACCTTGCACATGCTGGACAGACTGTGCGAGCAGCAGCAGGCCATAGTGGAGTTTCAGCTGCAGCACGCACGGGTCAGTCGCACTGCGGAACAGCACCACTTCACCACCAATGACTGGGCCTCCATGCGAGACCTGTGTGCCCTGTTGCGCTGTTTCGAGTACTCCACCAACATGGCCAGTGGCGATGACGCCGTTATCAGCGTTACAATGCCACTTCTATGTCTCCTTGAGAAAACACTTAGGGCGATGATGGAAGAGGAGGTGGCCCAGGAGGAGAAAGAGGGGTCATTTTTAGCACTTTCAGGCCAGTCTCTTCGAAGTGACTCAGAGGGAGGTTTTTTGCAACAGCAGAGGCCAGGTACAAATGTGGCCAGCCAGGGTCCACTACTGGAGGACGAGGAGGATGAGGAGGAGGTGGAGGAGGATGAGGATGAAGCATGTTCACAGCGGGGTGGCACCCAACGCAGCTCGGGCCCATCACTGGTGCGTGGCTGGGGGGAAACGCAGGACGATGACGATACGCCTCCCACAGAGGACAGCTTGTCCTTACCTCTGGGCAGCCTGGCAGACATGAGCGACTACATGCTGCAGTGCCTGCGCAACGACAGCAGAGTTGCCCACATTTTAACGTGTGCGGACTACTGGGTTGCCACCCTGCTGGATCCCCGGTACAAAGACAATGTGCCCACCTTACTTCCTGCACTGGAGCGTGATAGGAAGATGCGCGAGTACAAGCGCACATTGGTAGATGCGCTACTGAGAGCATTCCCAAATGTCACAGGGGAACAAGTGGAAGCCAAAGGCGAAGGCAGAGGAGGAGCAAGAGGTCGCCAACGCAGCTGTGTCACGGCCAGCTCCTCTGAGGGCAGGGTTAGCATGGCAGAGATGTGGAAAAGTTTTGTCACCACGCCACAGCTAACTGCACCACCACCTGATACGGAACGTGTTAGCAGGAGGCAACATTTCACTAACATGGTGGAACAGTACGTGTGCACACCCCTCCACGTACTGACTGATGGTTCGGCCCCATTCAACTTTTGGGTCTCCAAATTGTCCACGTGGCCAGAGCTAGCCTTTTATGCCTTGGAGGTGCTGGCCCGCCCGGCGGCCAGTGTTTTGTCTGAACGTGTATTCAGCACGGCAGGGGGCGTCATTACAGACAAACGCAGCCGCCTGTCTACAGCCAATGTGGACAAGCTGACGTTCATAAAAATGAACCAAGCATGGATCCCACAGGACCTGTCCATCCCTTGTGCAGATTAGACATTTATAACTATCTCCCCTTAACCATATATTATTGTACTCCAGGGCACTTCCTCATTCAATCCTTTTTTTATTTTCATTTTAACATTATATTGCGGGGCAACCCAAAGTTGAATGAACCTCTCCTCTGTCTGGGTGCCGGGGCCTAAAAATATCTGACAGTGGCCTGTTCCAGTGTTGGGTGACATGAAGCCTGATTCTCTGCTATGACATAAAGCCTGAATCTCTGCTATGGGACCTCTCTCCTCTGTCTGGGTGCCGGGGCCTAAAAATATCTGACAATGGCCTGTTCCAGTGTTGGGTGACATGAAGCCTGATTCTCTGCTATGACTTTAAGCCTGATTCTCTGCTATGACATGAAGCCTGATTCTCTGCTATGGGACCTCTCTCCTTTGTATGGGTGCCGGGGCCTAAATATCTGACAATGGCCTGTTCCAGTGGTGGGTGACGTGAAGCCTGATTCTCTGCTATGACATGAAGCCTGATTCTCTGCTATGACTTGAAGCCTGATTCTCTGCTATGACATGAAGCCTGATTCTCTGCTTTGGGACCTCTCTCCTCTGTCTGGGTGCCGGGGCCTAAAAATATCTGACAGTGGCCTGTTCCAGTGGTGGGTGACGTGAAGCCTGATTCTCTGCTATGACATGAAGCCTGATTCTCTGCTATGGGACCTCTCTCCTCTGTCTGAGTGCCGGGGCCTAAATATCTGACAATGGCCTCTTCCAGTGGTGGGTGACGTGAAGCCTAATTCTCTGCTATGACATGAAGCCTGATTCTCTGCTATGACTTGAAGCCTGATTCTCTGCTATGACATGAAGCCTGATTCTCTGCTATGGGACCTCTCTCCTCTGTCTGGGTGCCGGGGCCTAAATATCTGACAGTGGCCTGTTCCAGTGGTGGGTGACGTGAAGCCTGATTCTCTGCTATGCCATGAACCCTGATTCTCTGCTATGGGACCTCTCTCCTCTGTCTGGGTGCCGGGGCCTAAATATCTGACAATGGCCTGTTCCAGTGGTGGGTGACGTGAAGCCTGATTCTCTGCTATGACATGAAGCCTGATTCTCTGCTAAGACTTGAAGACTAATTCTCTGCTATGACATGAAGCCTGATTCTCTGCTATGGGACCTCTCTCCTCTGTCTGGGTGCCGGGGCCTAAAAATATCCGACAGTGGCCTGTTTCAGTGGTGGGTGACGTGAAGCCTGATTCTCTGCTATGCCATGAAGCCTGATTCTCTGCTATGGGACCTCTCTCCTCTGCCTGGGTGCCAGGGCCTAAATATCTGACAATGGCCTGTTCCAGTGGTGGGTGACGTGAAGCCTGATTCTCTGCTATGCCATGAAGCCTGATTCTCTTCTATGACATGAAGCCTGATTTTCTGCTATGGGACCTCTCTCCTCTGTCTGTGTGCCGGGGACTAAAAATATCTGACAGTGGCCTGTTCCAGTGGTGGGTGACGTGAAGCCTGATTCTCTGCTATGACATGAAGCCTGATTCTCTGCTATGACTTGAAGCCTGATTCTCTGCTATGACATGAAGCCTGATTCTCTGCTATGGGACCTCTCTCCTCTGTCTGGGTGCCGGGGCCTAAAAATATCTGACAGTGGCCTGTTTCAGTGGTGGGTGACGTGAAGCCTGATTCTCTGCTATGCCATTAAGCCTGATTCTCTGCTATGGGACCTCTCTCCTCTGTCTGGGTGCCGGGGCCTAAATATCTGACAGTGGCCTGTTTCAGTGGTGGGTGACGTGAAGCCTGATTCTCTGCTATGCCATGAAGCCTGATTCTCTGCTATGGGACCTCTCTCCTCTGTCTGGGTGCCGGGGCCTAAATATCTGACAATGGCCTGTTCCAGTGGTGGGTGACGTGAAGCCTGATTCTCTGCTATGCCATGAAGCCTGATTCTCTGCTATGACATGAAGCCTGATTCTCTGCTATGGGACCTCTCTCCTCTGTCTGTGTGCCAGGGCCTAAAAATATCTGACAGTGGCCTGTTCCAGTGGTGGGTGACGTGAAGCCTGATTCTCTGCTATGCCATGAAGCCTGATTCTCTGCAATGGGACCTCTCTCCTCTGTCTGGGTGCCGGTGCCTAAATATCTGACAATGGCCTGTTCCAGTGGTGGGTGACGTGAAGCCTGATTCTCTGCTATGCCATGAAGCCTGATTCTCTGCTATGACATGAAGCCTGATTCTCTGCTATGGGACCTCTCTCTTCTGTCTGTGTGTCGGGGACTAAAAATATCTGACAGTGGCCTGTTCCAGTGGTGGGTGACGTGAAGCCTGATTCTCTGCTATGACATGAAGCCTGATTCTCTGCTATGACTTGAAGCCTGATTCTATGCTATGAAGCCTGAATCTCTGCTATGGGACCTCTCTCCTCTGTCTGTGTGCCGGGGCCTAAAAATATCTGACAGTGGCCTGTTCCAGTGGTGGGTGACGTGAAGCCTGATTCTCTGTTATGCCATGAAGCCTGATTCTCTGCAATGGGACCTCTCTCCTCTGTATGGGTGCCGGGGCCTAAATATCTGACAATGGCCTGTTCCAGTTTTGGGTGACGTGAAGCCTGATTCTCTGCTATGACATGAAGCCTGATTCTCTGCTATGACTTGAAGCCTGATTCTCTGCTATGACATAAAGCCTGATTCTCTGCTATGGAACCTCTCTCCTCTGTCTGGGTGCCGGGGCCTAAATATCTGACAATGGCCTGTTCCAGTGGTGTGTGATGTGAAGCCTGATTCTCTGCTATGACATGAAGCCTGATTCTCTGCCATGAGACCTCTCTCCAATTGATATTGGTTAATTTTAATTTATTTTATTGTTATTTTAATTCATTTCCCTATCCACATTTGTTTGCAGGGGATTTACCTACATTTTGCTGCCTTTTGCAGCCCTCTAGCCCTTTCCTGGGCTATTTTACAGCCTATTTAGTGCCGAAAAGTTTGGGTCCCTATTGACTTCAATGGGGTTCGGGTTCGGGGCGAAGTTCGGGTCGAGTTCGGATCCCGAACCCGAACATTTCCGGGAAGTTCGGCCGAACTTCTCGAACCCGAACATCCAGGTGTTCGCTCAACTCTAGTCACTAATTATTTTGCCCTTTCTCTCATCTGTCAGAACAATAATCCCCAAAAACGGATCCTGTCTGTTGAGTATCTGTCAGCATCTTCACTCTGTCAGCATTTTGTCAGTAATCCATCAGTGTTGCTAAAGCAAAAAAACCAAACAGGAGTGAATCCAAAACATAGATGACACGTGAATGGAATATTTGCATGTCTTCTGTGTTTATCTGTGGGGAGGTGGCAGCAGATTGAGGAGACCACAGAGTAGCCCAGAGATTTATAGTTGAGGTGGCAGAAGCATGAAGAGACCACAGAGTGGTGAGGTGGCAGCAGCATGAGGAGACCACAGAGTGGCCCAATGACATAGTGTTGATGTGGCAGTAGCATGAGGAGACCACAGAGTGGTGATGTGGCAGCAGCATGAGAAGACCCCTGAGTGGCCCAGTGATATAGTGTTGAGGAGGCAGCAGCATGAGGAAACCACAGAGTAATAAGGTGGCAGCAGCAGTAAGTGAACACAGAGTAGCCCAGTGACATAGTGTTGATGTAACAGCAGCATGAGGAGACCACAGAGTGATAAGGTGGCAGCAACAGGAGAACACAGAGTGGCCCAGTGACAGAGTGGGGAGGCGGCAGCAGCATGAGGAGACCACAGAGTGGCCCAGTGACATAGTGGTGAGGTGGCAGCAGCATGAGGAGACCACAGAGTGGTGAGGTGGCAGCAGCATGAGGAGACCACAGAGTGGCCTCAGTGACAGAGTGGGGAGGTGGCAGCAGCATGGGGAGACCACAGAGTGGTGATGTGGCAGCATCATTAGAAGACCACAAAGCGACCCAGTGACAAGGTGGTGATGTGGCAGCAGCATGAGGAGACCACAGAATGATGAGGTGAGAGCAGCATAAGACGCCCACAGAATGGTGATGTGACAGCATCATGAGGAGACCTTCACTGTCCCCTGGCAGTAGAGTACCACCTTGATTTGGACTTTTGAATGTTCCTGACTACCAAAGATTGTATTTCTGTAAATAGCATAAATAAGAAGAATGGCATTCTTCTTGTTCTGCTAGAGCACCTCTCTGCCCGCTGCAGCACTGATTGACTCATCTTCTCAGGATCATGTGAGCATCCTTCTTCTTATTTCCTAGTGCTTTTTCCCACTGACATGTTCAGTAAGATGGTGCTATGCACTGTTTTACTGGATTTGTCCAAAACAAACCTGAAAAAGTTTTGATTCGTTTGTCAGCCAAAATTTTGCAAAGTTTGTAACAAACCTGGTTCATGATGAAATGGTTCACTTATCTTTAGTGTATGTGTCATCGGGTGTATGCAGCTATGCTGTTTGTGTATGTCAGCTGTGGATCCCACTATTGTCTATGAAAGTAGACCATTGGGGCAACATGCAACGTTCTATTAACTTGTATATTATATTACAATCACAGCCTGTGATATTGCAAGTTATAGTTGTGTGCTGTGATACTGTACTATAATCCATACTGTTACATGGCTGCACTGTTTTTGTAGTTTGTTAGAAGAGACATGCCCACATATAAATTATTTAGGAAGGCTGCCCCACAGGGCTAACCGCCTATCTATTGCTATTTGGGGAATATGGGAGGGTCATCTGGTGTAGTGAGGATGTGAAGGATTACCAGGGAAGAGCGCTAGTTGATCTGTGGAGCAGAACAAGATATCCAGAGCAAGCTGCAGTCTGGAAATTATACCATGAACTCAAACTACTCAACAAAAATGAGTAAAATCATCACAAAAAATGCAATATACTTTATAATTTCTTATTATCATGTAGCAAACATTTGGCAATAGTTTTTTTGCCATAAAATGTCAAAAGCACCAACAAAATGCTTAAGAAAAATGAATAATTAAATAAAAACACTATGGATGAAATCACTCTAAGGGTTTCAATGACCTTTTTGTAAACTTTTGCAGTTTAAATGTTGCTTCTGCAACTGTAATATTTGGTGCTGTTTTTGCATCATCAGTGTCAGCTGAAAATCTATGGGAAACAGAACAGAACTAGGCCATCTTCCAGTCATGCCCCCTTTGTGTGTGCTGGAGATGGAGATGAATGAGATGAAGATAAACCCTCCTTTTGAAATTCCTCTTTGGCTAAAGCCGTAACAAACGACTTAGTGCCTTCCTTACCAGAAATGGTGGAATAGTTATTGCAAGAAAAGATTAAACAGGACGTAGATGTCACCGCCAGCTCTGTGTATTTTGTTTTTACTGGGATTTTAAGGTCTATATATATATATACATTTGTATGCAATACACCCCCTTTTTCACTTTTGTACTATTAGCAACCTATTTATTTACACCTTTTATATGATCGCATGCTCCATAATAGGTCTCAATGCTCCTTTCTTTATTAGATGGCTCCCTGTATATAGCCCTCTGTTGTCCATATCATGTATCAATGCTATATGGCTCGGTCAGGTTTCGACATATGGGTGATTGGTGACATTAATTTGCTGCCTCTGCTGTGTGTAGTCCTGGCCTAGTTATATATGGGATATATTTGCACCGTATTTATATTGTTTTTATATATATAATTGCGGTTTACAGCAATGATTTGGTGCATTTTATACTTTATTTTTTGTGGTGATCTAGGACCTGTTGCGAGTCAGGTGACCATCACATGGTCGATGATGCATCGGACATGTGACCCAGAATACTGGTCCACATGCGATGTTTGCTTACAATTGGAGGCTGTCCTTTTGCTGTGTGAGGTGGCGTAGCTCCACCCCCACACAGACGTGATGACGTCACTGACATGCGCAGTACACCTAGGGAGACGCCGACATGTATGGACAACATGAGGATCCAGCTGGAGCCGATCTAGTATATACCAGGTACTTTTGATTGAGTGAGCATTATTTCTATTTCCAGCAGCGATCATTTTAACCGCCTCCGGACCGCCGAACGCAGCGACACGTCCTGGAGGCGACGCGAGATTTCGCTCAGAGCCGGCCCGCGCATGCGCATCGCGGGCCGGCAAAAGTTCGAGGAGTATTTCGTCAGCAACCTGCCAGCCAATAATCGTCGCTGGCAGGTTGCTGATTTTTAAAATATCGAATCAGAAGCCATCTAACACCTTATATTTATAAATATAAGGTGTTAAATGGCTTCTCTGCTCCTCTGCTGGTCCTTTTGGTCGGTTGGCTCCAGCAGAGGAGCAGACATCACTGTGAGTACCCACCAACACCACACTTAGCCCCCAGATCACCCTCCATCACCCGAATTAACCCCTTGATCACCCCTTGATCGCCCCCTGTCAATCACCTAGTGAAAGGGAAAAAAGTGATCAGTGTAAACTGTCACTTTTTTTTTTCCACTGGTATTGACTGTTAGGTTTTAGGATAGTTTAGGTCCCTTGGTTAGGTAGTTAGCGTCAGTTAGCGCCCAGCCCACCGCACCGCAGTCACTGATTCGCTGATTAGCGTATCGCTAATCAGCATTTGTACTTTTATAGTATCTGTAAGTGATCAAAACTGATCACAGTCAGATCTATAATGGTATTAGTGTCACCTTAGCTCGCCCTCCACCCAAAACGCAGTGTTTGCCTGATCAGGCCTGATCGGTTGCCCACACGTGCGTTCACCCACGCCCGCCCCACCGCAGTGACAAAAAAAATCAGTTTTGATATTTTTTATCAATCGCAGCGGCCTCTGGTACTTCGCTAGCCTCCCATTTGTAAGATAGGCTTGCTTTTTTTCTTGGGTAGTCTCAGGGAATACCCCTTAATTTAGTAGTCCAAATGTCAAACAGGGGGTATTCTTCTGAAGAGGCCTACAGGATTCTGACCCAGTCGGATGAGGAATGGGAACCCTCATCTGACGAATCTAGCGGGTCAGAATATGAACCTGTAGAAAGCAGTGGCAGTCTGACCCAAAGTTCGGACGAGGAGGTTGAGGTCCCTGATAGCACCAGGCGTACCCGGCCCCGTGTCGCTAGACCACAGGTTGTGCAGGATCCGCTTCAAGAGCAGCAGAGTGGGGCTGGCGCTGTCGGATTACGTGGTGAGGCATACACCAGCAGCGCAGCCCATCCTGGACCTAGTACCAGCACTGCCGTACAACATGGTGAAGTGGCGAGCACCAGAAGGGCAGTTGAAGCTGGTACGGTGGCACGTGCAATAGTTACCCCGTCACAGCCACCGCACAGACAGGCCCGTAGAGCCCCTAGAGTCCCTGAGGTGCTGGCAAACCCTGATTGGCAGTCCCCAAGTTCAGCCGCACCTGTAGTTCCCCTTTTCACCGCCCAGTCTGGAGTTCGGGTTGAGACAGCTCAGATCGGTTCGGCCCTGGGATTTTTTGAGCTGTTCTTGACTGCAGAGCTCTTGGACTTAGTCGTGGCAGAAACAAATCGGTATGCCACTCAATTTATAGCCGCCAACCCGGGAAGCTTTTATGCCTAGCCTTTCCGGTGGAAACCAGTCCAAGTTTCCGAAATTAAAATTTTTCTGGGCTTTCTCCTGAACATGGGTCTAACCAAAAAGCATGAATTGTGGTCATATTGGTCCACGAACCCAATTCATCACATGCCCATGTTCTCTGCTGCTATGTCCAGGACACGTTTTGAGACCATCCTGCGTTTCCTGCACTTTAGCGACAACACCACCTCCCGTCCCAGAGGCCACTCAGCTTTTGACCGGCTCTACAAAATTCGGCCCCTCATAGACCACTTCAACCAGAAATTTGCAGATTTGTATACCCCTGAGCAAAACATCTGCGTAGACGAGTCCCTAATACATTTTACCGGGCGCCTTGGCTTCAAACTATACATCCCAAGCAAGCGCGCCCGGTATGGGGTCAAATTGTATAAGCTCTGTGAAAGGGCCACAGGCTATACCCACAAATTTCGGATCTATGAGGGAAAAGATCAGACCCTGGAGCCGGTCGGTTGCCCTGACTACCTGGGGAGCAGTGTGCGAAGACAGTCTGGGACTTGGTGTCACCCTTATTTGGCAAGGGGTACCATCTTTATGTGGACAATTTTTACACAAGTGTGCCCCTCTTCAGGCATTTTTTCCTAGAACAGATTGGCTGCTGTGGCACCGTGCGACCTAGTCGCCGGGGCTTCCCCCAACGGCTCGTTACCACCCGTCTTGCAAGGGGGGAGAGGGCTGCCTTGTGTAATGAAGAACTGCTCGCGGTGAAATGGAGAGACAAGCGTGACGTTTACATGCTCTCCTCCATTCACACAGACACGACAATACAAATTGAATGGGCAACCCGTGTCATTGAAAAGCCCCTCTCAGTCCACGACTATAATGCGCTCATGGCAGGTGTGGACTTCAATGACCAGATGTTGGCTCCCTATTTAGTTTCCCGACACACCAGATGCTGGTATAAGAAGGTGTCTGTATATTTGATTCAATTGGCTGCATATAATAGTTTTGTTCTCTACAGTAAGGCTGGGAGAACACGATCCTTCCTCAAATTTCAGGAAGAGATCATCGAGAACCTCCTATATCCAGGAGGTTCCGTGGCCCCAACCATCGGTGTAGTGAGCCGTCTACACGAGCGACATTTCCCCAATGTCGTTGCTTGTACCTCAACCCAACCGTCACCCCGAAAAAAATGTTGTGTCTGTAGCAGGAGTGGAATAAGGCATGACACCCGCTATTTCTGTCCTGACTGCCCTGACCACCCTGCCCTATGCTTAGGGGAGTGTTTCCGGAAGTACCACACACAGGTACACTTAGCATAGGGATTGCATCTCACAGGACAGGCACACAGGGCTATTAGGGCCCTTTTACTCACAGCTGCTGCAAACCTCTCCTTTCACCTGGGATAAAGTGCATAATGTACTTCGCCACATCTTTGGGCGATTTGCGCTTTGCACATTGTCCCATGGGGAAGGAGAGGTTTGTTCTATAAAGGTAAAAAAAAAAAAAAAAACACCGGTAAGCAAAAAAAGTTAACGTTCAGTTCAATAAAGTTTATATGTTCTGTTCAAAAGTTATTATAAAGTTAATAAATTTATTGCGTTGCGGCCTAGTTTTTTCTTTTCTTTTTTTTTTTTTTTTTTTTACCTTCCAGGTGGACCAACCGATGAACCAGCTGCAGCACTGATGTGCATTCTGACAGAAGCATTGCGCTGTTGTCAGATTACACAAAAGTCAGTGTATGCGGCGCTGCAAGACGAGATTTCTCCTCTGCAGTAAATGATACGTTTGCCGAGGCATATGAGCTGAGGAGGTGGCGGTGTTCATATACTTTGGCAAACGCTTTGTATATAAAAAAAAAAAAAAAAATCCCGGCAATGATTTATTCATTCACATCGATTGATATGAATGGAGAAATCGGGTTTGCCAGCGCATACGGGCTAAGTGGGTATGGATGTTGGGCGGAGCTCCTATGTCCTGGCAGACGCCTTTCCCCTCCTTTTTTTCATCCACATTGATCGATGTGAATGAAGAAATCTGTGCCGTTCATTTTTTCTTTCAGCCCAGAGGCTGAACGGAAAAAAAAAATCTCATTACCCGTATGCTCAATATAGGGAGAATAGCAGAAACTCCTAATGCTGGCCATAAATGTAATGATTGCGGAGACCCTCAAATGCCAGGGCAGTACAAACACCCCACAAATGACCCCAATTTGGAAAGAAGACACCCCAAGGTATTCACTGAGGGGCATATTGAGTCCATGAAAGATTGAAATTTTTGTCCCAAGTTAGCGGAAAGGGAGACTTTGTGAGAAAAAACAAAAAAAAAATCAATTTCCGCTAACTTGTGGCAAAAAAATAATAATTCTATGAACTCGCCATGCCCCTAATTGAATACCTGGGTCTTCTTTCCAAAATGGGGTCACATGTGGGGTATTTATACTGCCCTGGCATTTTAGAGGCCCTAAAGCGTGCGAAGAAGTCTGGGATCCAAATGTCTAAAAATGCCCTCCTAAAAGGAAATTGGGCCCCTTTGCGCATCTAGGCTGCAAAAAAGTGTCACACATGTGGTATTGCCGTACTCAGGAGAAGTTGTGCAATGTGTTTTGGGGTGTCATTTTACATATACCCATGCTGGGTGAGAGAAATATCTTGGCAAAAGACAACTTTTCCCATTTTTTTATACAAAGTTGGCATTTGACCAAGATATTTATCTCACCCAGCATGGGTATATGTAAAATGACACCCCAAAACACATTGCTCAACTTCTTCTGAGTACGGCAATACCACATGTTTGACACTTTTTTGCAGCCTAGGTGGGCAAAGGGGCCCACATTCCAAAGAGCACTTTTAGGATTTCACAGGTCATTTTTTACACATTTTGATTTCAAACTACTTACCACACATTAGGGCCCCTAGAATGCCAGGGCAGTATAACTACCCCACAAGTGACCCCATTTTGGAAACAAGACACCCCAAGGTATTCCGTGAGGGGCATGGTGAGTTCCTAGAATTTTTTATTTTTTGTAACAAGTTAGCGGAAAATGATGATTTTTTTTATTTATTTTTTTTTCTTACAAAGTCTCATATTCCACTAACTTGTGACAAAAAATAAAAAATTCTAGGAACTCGCCATGCCCCTCACGAAATACCTTGGGGTGTCTTCTTTCCAAAATTGGGTAATATGTGGGGTAGTTATACTGCCCTGGCATTCTAGGGGCCCTAATGTGTGGTAAGTAGTTTGAAATCAAAATGTGTAAAAAATGACCTGTGAAATCCTAAAGGTTGGGGAGTTGGGGAATATGTTTTGGGGTGTCATTTTACATATACCCATGCTGGGTGAGATAAATATCTTGGTCAAATGCCAACTTTGTATAAAAAAATGGGAAAAGTTTTCTTTTGCCAAGATATTTCTCTCACCCAGCATGGGTATATGTAAAATGACACCCCAATACACATTCCCCAACTTCTCCTGAGTACAGCAATACCAGATGTGTGACACTTTTTTGCAGCCTAGGTGAGCAAAGGGGCCCACATTCCAAAAAGCACCTTTCGGATTTCACCGGCCATTTTTTACAGATTTTGATTTCAAACTACTTTGCACGCATTTGGGCCCCTAAAATGCCAGGGCAGTATAACTACCCCACAAGTGACCCCCTTTTGGAAAGAAGACACCCCAAGGTATTTCGTGATGGGCATAGTGAGTTCATGGAATTTCTATTTTTTGTCACAAGTTAGTGGAATATGAGACTTTGTAAGAAAAAAATTAAATAAAAAATAAATCATCATTTTCCGCTAACTTGTGACAAAAAATAAAAAGTTCTATGAACTCACTATGCCCATCAGCGAATACCTTAGGGTGTCTACTTTCCGAAATGGGGTCATTTGTGGGGTGTTTGTACTGTCTGGCCATTGTAGAACCTCAGGAAACATGACAGGTGCTCAGAAAGTCAGAGCTGCTTCAAAAAGCGGAAATTCACATTTTTGTACCATAGTTGATAAACGCTATAACTTTTACCCAAACCCTTTTTTTTTTTTACCCAGACATTTTTTTTTAACAAAGACATGTAGAACAATACATTTTGAGAAAAATTTATATATGGATGTCGTTTTTTTTGCAAAATTTTACAACTGAAAGTGAAAAATGTCAATTTTTTGCAAAAAAATCGTTAAATTTTGATTAATAACAAAAAAGTAAAAATGTCAGCAGCAATGAAATACCACCAAATGAAAGCTCTATTAGTGAGAAGAAAAGGAGGTAAAATTCATTTTGGTAAGTTGCATGACCGAGCAATAAACGGTGAAAGTAGTGTAGGTCAGAAGTGTAAAAAGTGGCCTGGTCATTAAGGGTGTTTAAGGTAGGGGAGCTGAGGTGGTTAATTAACACACAGGTGCCTTTGATTGATAGTATGTGGTCATTGGTTAGATGTTGTCACATGTGGGGGGCCGTCTATGCTATTTATATGCTTGATTGTGTCTGTACCAGTATACTTGAGAAAGGCTACTACGTAGCTGAAGCGTCGTATTTGTGTGTGCACTCTGGTCCCCAATAAAAGTCACACTGGATATGCTGTTGTGCTACTGTTGTGCTGAATCGTTTATATTTATGGGATGGCGTTGGATTGGCTGTCCCTCCACAGCTGGTGCATTCCATACAGGCCAGAAGGTCCATTTTTGTGCTGCTCTACAACTACTTTTATTACAGCTCTGTAAGAAGGTCTGTTAGACGTTCTTCTCTACCTCTTGCATGACGTTCTTTGTTTTGGTTTCACTTTGTCATCTCCTTTCCTTCTCCCAGCTGTCACCTATTTGCACTGATTGTCTCCCTTTATATTCCCTCCCATACTGCTTCACTTTGCAGTTTATGCTTCTTCCTGGATGCTGCTTCTCCTGATACCTCAGATAAGTCTGTTTCCTTTATTTGTGTTTTCTTGCTGGCTTGATTGTAGGTGACCCTGACTCCGTCCGTATTAAGTGCAGGGAGCCGGTGGTCGTGTCCCCTTACTATTATAGGGTTTTCAGGTGTCACATAGTATAAGGTACGTGGGCATGCAATCGTCTACCATAAAGACCTTTGCATGGGCATAGCAGTCAGGGAGAGCTCTAAGGGTTTTATAGGGCTCACCCATATGCTCCTTAGTTTGGGATCAAGCCAGTCGGATGTTTATTTATAAGTTCCAGCTTTCTGCAACACCATCCGTGACAGTAGAAGAAGATAAGATACATTTAGACAAGGTGGAGGAATTTAAACATAAATTATTATTTGTGGAAGATGGACTGGAATCCTTACATGTAAAATTGCAAGAAACTTTCAATAAAGTAAATGAGGGGATGAAAGAAAAAGTAAATGATTTGAAAAATCGGACAAGGAGTAATAATGTAAGAAGAATAGGTATTCCAGAAATATATAATAATAATGCCCTGAAGGATTTGGTTGCTGTTCAGATTCCCAAGAAATTGGGATTGGACAAGGTTCTTGAGCGAGTTTATAGGTTAAGCCCATTAAGAGGTATCCAAGACAGAAAAACGGCCAAGAACAGTGATAGCCAAGTTGATGGATTATAGCGATAAACAAACATTGTTAAAGGCATATGGACAATCTAGGAAATTGTTGTTCGAGGACAATTTATATATATTTTTTTCTAACTTTCTCACTTTGGTCTCATCAAAGAGAAGACTTTCTAATCTATGCTCATTTTGGTTTAGCAAAATGTGAAATTTTCTCTCCAATATCCTGCGCTGCCGAAGAATTTAGTTAAAAATGGTTCTGTTAATTTTTTGTAAAAGAGGAGGCTAAGAAATTTATAGAGTTTTTAGGTATACATCTATAATTAATGTATACCTAAATGACATGGGGAAGGGACAGAGTTTTTTTTTTGTGTATGAAAGGTACAATATATGATGGTATGAATAATTAATATTGTCAGGGACCGATCACATGTTTTTTTTGAACGCTTAAGGATTATTGGAGTTATACTATACACCATGATGGATTTGAGGAGGAATAATACATACTTAAAGAGGACCTTTCACTAGAATAAAACATCTAAACTAACTATACAGACATGGAGAGCGGCGCCCAGGGATCTCCCTGCACTTACTATTATACCAGGGCGCCGCTCCGTTCGCCCGCTATAGCCTCCGGTATCTTCATAGTTAGGCTCCACCCAGGGGAACCTGCCGGCGTCTCCTTCTCCCAGGCTGTAGCACTGGCCAATCGCAGCGCTCAGCTCATAGCCTGAGAGAAAAAAAGCCTCTCAGGCTATGCTGGCCAATCACAGCGCTCAGCATGGGAGAATGAGACGCCTGGAGATTCCCCTGGGTGGAGCCTAACTATGAAGATACCAGAGACTATACTGGGCGAACGGAGCAGCGCCCAGGTATAACAGTAAGTGCAGGGAGATCCCTGGGCGCCGCTCTACATGTCTGTATAGTTAGTTTAGATGTTTTATTCTAGTGAAAGGTCCTCTTTAAAGGAGTTTTTATCATAGAGATGTGTTTTAGTTTTTTTCTTCTTTTCTTGCTCTCTTTGCTATATCTCATGCTCCTGCAAAATTAAGGGATTTCTTTATAGAGGGTATTTGATATGTTACAATTGTATTTTGAGGAGATAGAAGATTGAAAAGGAAGGTTAGGAAAGCTTATATTAATGGTTAATATGAGACCTTCAATTCTGGATGATTCTAAAGAACATAAAACTTATGTGTGACTTTGGGACAGTTAGGAATAATATCCTGGAATATTAAAGGTTTATCTACTCCTATTAAGAGGGACAAAATACTAAGGCATTTAAATAGATTGGGAGCACATATACATTATTATAGGAGAAATATTTGAATAAGAAAGAAATGGATACATTATGTCAGATGTGGGTGATCTCTGCCAGGGGGATCCGTGTAACCAGGTGAAGAGGTGGATTGATTATTTTGCTTCATAAGAAAGGTAATTGTCAAGTGACTCAAATAGAAGAACATCCAACAGGTAAAGGATTTTAAGTAGATTTAAAGATCGTTAATAAATCTGATTATATTTAATAGTTCTGCCCCTAATAATCCAGGTATATAATAATTATTCAAGTCTTTAGAGAATCCATTCAGTTTAGACTGTTCACAATATAAGGTGTTGGCAGGAGATTTTAACTCGATATGGAATGTTAAAATGGATAGGTCCTCCATAAATAGAATATATAATAAGGAAAATAGATTTTTTGGGGGTATTTTCTTACTTAGAATTCCATTTTATTAAAGTAAATTGGGTCACATTATAATGCCACACTTAACCAATGGACAGGTGATATATTTTATACTAAAGGAGCTGTTTTTCTATTCCTAAATAAACAAACTTGTGCACTTACTTCAAATGAAATAAATGTAAATAATTTCCTTATGGTGAATGTATGGTGCGAGCTGAAGATCTGAGCTTGCTCCATACAAGGCAGATGCTAGCTGTGAAATATAAGTGAACCCAGTCATAATGACAAAGATCAGAAATAACTCCCAGCCTGGTCATTTCAGACCTTAAATGCAACAGTCAGTAACGTCCATGAAATCCGAATGGTTACTCAGAGAGGCATTGGGTTTTCTTTGTCTTCAGAGCCCTTGCAGCAAGATTGCTGGCTTCTATTTGGTTGCGCTGGAATATGTGCAATGTAAAAATAAAAATTGTCCCAATCTTTATGTAATTATATGTCAGAATACAGCCTGATATAACACATCATACAATGGAGATCCATGTCTGCCACATTTCCTACTATCTTAACATTTCAATGGATTGAAACCTTAGTAAGTTCTCTCATATGCCATTTGATATATCACTATTTTTTTTAGACATTAGACATAAATTCAGCATGAATATGGCTTCTCTCCTGTGTGAGTTCTCTGATGATTAATAAGACTTGATTTCTGACTAAAACACTTCCCACATTCAGGACATAAAAATGGCTTCTCTCCTGTGTGAGTTCTCAGATGTCTATCAAGATTTGATTTGTAGCTAAAACACTTTCCACATTCAGGACATGAAAATGGCTTCTCTCCTATGTGAATTCTCTGATGTTTAATAAGACTTGATTTCTCCCTAAAACACTTTACACATTCAGGACAGGAAAATTTCTTCTCTCCTGTGTGAGTTCTCTGATGTTTAATAAGATTTGATTTCTCACTAAAACACTTTCCACATTCAGGACATGAAAATGGCTTCTCTCCTGTGTGAGATCTCTGATGATTAATAAGACTTGATTTCTGACTAAAACACTTCCCACATTCAGGACATGAACATGGCTTCTCTCCTGTGTGAGTTCTCTGATGTTTAATAAGACTTGATTTCTTACTAAAACACTTTCCACATTCAGGACATGAAAATGGCTTCTTTCCTGTGTGAGTTCTCAGATGTGTATCACGATTTGATTTCTCACTAAAACACTTTCCACATTCAGGACATGAAAATGGCTTCTCTCCTGTGTGAGTTCTCTGATGAATAATAAGACTTGATTTCTGACTAAAACACTTCCCACATTCAGGACATGAAAATGGCTTCTTTCCTGTGTGAGTTCTCAGATGTGTATCACGATTTGATTTCTCACTAAAACACTTTCCACATTCAGGACATGAAAATGGCTTCTCTCCTGTGTGAGCTCTCTGATGAATAATAAGACTTGATTTCTTACTAAAACACTTTCCACATTCAGGACATGAAAATGGCTTCTCTCCTGTGTGAGTTCTCTGATGAATAATAAGACTTGATTTCTGACTAAAACACTTCCCACATTCAGGACATGAAAATGCCTTCTCTCCTGTGTGAATTTTCGTATTAAAAGTTGTCTCATATTCTGAACATGGATATGGTCTTTTATCTTTGTGAACGTTCCTGTGCATATAAATGTACGATTCATTTTCAAAATCTTTCCCATATTCAGAACTCACAGACATTTCACCCAGTCTATGTCCAGTGCTATTATTGACAATCTGTGATTGATTATCTTCTACTTTATAAGAGGGAGATAAAATTAGACATCTATGGAAACCTCTTATCCAGTCTTTACCTGAAAAAAGAAATAGTGCAAAGGTGTAAGAAATATCTCAGTAACATAAAGTCAACTATACTTATAAAGAAAAAAATAAGGGGTTGGGTCAGCACAACCTGCTGCAACTATACTTATATCAGTGAAATCTGCCAAAGTTAGAAACATTAGTTGCTAATTTAAAAAAAAATCTAAACACTGATTAAAGGAAATTTGTCATCAGATATTATTTAGCACATTAAACTGTTGGTAGAAAGTGCCAGTTAGGAGTCTCCAGGTGCATAGAAACTGGAGTCTTCCTCTTCTAATTAGTAAAGTGTTATTCTTAACAGAGAAAACATCTAAAAATTGTACAAACAATATGAGTGACACATGGAATTTTCTACACAAATTTTGTTCCATAAGACATAATTGATGCCCACAGATGACATTAGGCAGTTGTAGATATAAGTCTCTTCCTTTTGCCGTCCCTCACTGTCTGGTAAACAGACAGTGAGGGACGGCAAAAGGAAGAGACTTATATCTACAACTGGACGCAAAACTAATTTGAAAACCCCGCCTGGAATTGGTAGATCACCTGACCATCCAGCAAACCAGGTGGGACGCCACAAGTAGGTCCTGGAAGGCCAAAGCGGTGAGTTTGCTGCAAACGAATATCCAGGAACACGGGGGATCTCTACAGATAGACCTGATTCACAGGTTTTTTCAGCTCACAATAGAGCGCTACACTGCAAATTCTTCAGAGTACAAGCGGTCCATAGGAGCGGTAAAGTACCTTGTGAAAATTATAATTAATATCAACTCTTTACCTTTGTGTGACGTATAGTCACTATGCAAATTTCTGATGATCACTTCATATGCCTCTGAACTCCAACTGCTGAGGACAATTGATAAAAGTTAGGCTCACCAGGGCCTCAGAGACTCAGTGTCATTCAAGTAGTTTTAGTAACATGATATTTTAGTATGTATTGTTTTCACTTTTACTGTATTGTTTTATGCAACATGTTGTAATATTTTAAAGTGTGATATAAATAATTTTCAGACATCATTTTATCCTATTTTGTCTATTTGATTGCCTGATATTAAGTGACGCCCAACCTTATTTAAATAAAAAAAAATGTTATTTCCCAAAGATTTTAAAATGAAATCTGGAGCTAAATGTGTATATGGCAAAGAAATGTGTGCAGTAAAATCAAATCAAACCAAAGTGGTTATAGCAGCTAACAGGACGAGTCTGCAGAGAATTTTGTGACATATTTCCAAATGTTAGCCAACCTTTAGAGATTTTAGAATAAGATAAAAATGATTACATTTATAGCAGACTGAAGATAAAATAATGTGCACCAAATATCTGCAACTAAAATTTTCATAAATGGAGACAATAATTTACTAGAACAAAGGGCAGGACAAAAACAGCACAATTCCTTCCTACTGTTGAGACTCGGTGAGTCGAGCAGAGCAAAGGTTAATTATTTTTGGCGATCAGGCTGGTAAATGAGGTGCACTTTATATACTCTAACAAACCTGACACATTATTAGCCACATTTTAGACACAAACCTGTTAATACTTCTGCCCCACTGTTCCTTAAACAGCACAGATTACAATATTTTATAATTCATTCCACTTACAGTCAGTTCAGTGACACTTACCAGACATGGACCCTCCACACACTTAGGACTTGACACTCAGTGTCTTCTCCTCAGCAAGTCAGTGATCTGAGTATATTCCCTTGGTGAATTCCAGCTTTCTGAGCCATGTTCGGTATTTTATACCCCTTAGGTAGCTATAGCTATCAGCTCCTCCTCTTCCCCTCGGGAGACGCCCAGTCTCACTTTCATAATCAATGCAGTCTTTCATCATCATATGTGGCTTCTGTCATTACCATATACAATGGAAGAATAATGGTGCCTCCTCCTTATCAACCAGTTTAGCATTTTCTAGCCTCCTGAGATGATCCTTCATTTACACATTGTATTTGCAGGGTAGAGACCTATTGTTCACACTCCTATTTAGCATCTGTAAGAGATTCCTGGGATACTCCGAGACCTTTTCATATGAGAATCAGTGTAAACAATGAGCATTTTACATCTTGATAAGATACATTCCAGCCATACATACAACCATATGACTCTCCATCTATAAATCACATATATGAAATACTTCATATTGCATCAAGTATAATAGATCAGAAGACTTTCAATATTCAAAGGTTCATAATTCGTACAGATTACAACTAGTAAATCTATGACAACTTTACATGAGTATTTGTTGTTTTAAGGTTGCCAGGCTTTCACTTTTCAGTTCTAAACAATACAATTTACTGACAGAAACTTGACAACAAAACCATGTATAAATGTTCCTGTTCCATAAAAATAATTTGGTAGCAATTATTACATTCACAGACATTTCTATTTTTCTGTTTGTTCTATCAGACAAATAACAGATTTTATATCACATTCAATTTTTTAATATATATATTTTTGGTATGACACAATCACTAGAAGGTCCACATTGTCTGCTGTGTAATTCACCTGTGGCCATCACCATGATACACTTTCAGGCTATCCTCACTGGGCTCTCATATATCTGTTGCTTCATCACAGGTTCGGAGACTGTAGACCTCTTCTGGTCATCTGCTTAGATTTTATCTGACTGTACTTATTCCTTCATTAGGAGCCATTTACACCTCTGAGTCCATTTTTATAGACCATAAAAATATCTGATGCTTTATAACAAGTAATCAACTTATAGAGCAAAATCATATATGATCATTGTTTCATTATAGTTTTTTCTGCTGTGCTCACAGTCAGACTCTGACTGGCCCACAAGGGTACAAGTGAATCCCCCCAGGCCAGTCTGAGGACTTTTTGTATACTGCAAATTGCAACCTGTTTTCACATTCTCTAATAGCTCAGTTTGTTATTAGGTTGATTCCCGAGCAAAAGGTCACTGGTTCGAATCCAGGAGCAGCCATGAAGAATATTTCCCAAGAAAAAAGAGACGGCATCATCCAGCTCATCTATAGTGGATTTCCGGCCATAAAAAGTGCTAAACTGCATTATGTGAGGGTCATGACAATTGGAAGAATATGAAATGAAGTCTGTCCATCAAGTCCAAAGCCAAGAAGAAGGGTATGTCCAAGAAAAATATACGAGTCAATAGGTCGGCTCATCACAAGTTCTATCAGTTCTGGCACTTCAAACACAACAGTAGAGATGGCTCGTATGCTTCATAACAGTGAGATCACATACATCCATGCAAGCACCATGCAACATACATTTCAGAAGTCTGGAATGGTAGCCCGAAAAAAGGTGAAGAAGCCTTGACTTTAGTATAGAAACATAGAATGTGTCGGCAGATAAGAACCATTTGACCCATCTAGTCTGCCCAATATACTGAGTACTATGGATAGCCCCTTATATCGTCATAAGAAGCATTGAGTTTGCAAAAAGGAACGAACAGTGAACAGTAGAAGATTGGAAACAGGTAATTTGGAGCGATGAGACAAAAGTCAATAGACTGGGCTCTGGTGGGTTTAAATGGGTCTGGAAGAAACAAGGGAAAAGGGGGCTAAAATCTCGAGAAATTGAAGAAACTGTCAAGCTCAGTGGAGGAAGCCTGATGATATTGAGTTGTTTCATAGCTAAAGGTGTTGGATACTTGACCAGGATCGATGGTCTCAATGTTCAGCTCTATGTGAGTACCCTACAAGACAAATTACTTGGTACAGTCAAGTACTATGGGTATTAAAAAGACAACATAGTGTTCCCAGCAGGACAGCATATGTCAAGATTGGCGAAGAAATGGTTCAAGGAACCTACTGCTGTTGTTATCCTCAGTAATGCTTGATATATAATCAGTGTGGAATTGGCGGTCACTTTGTCCCTCACTACGTGCTACCTGTGACTGCCTATGCCGCTCGTGAAGCTCCCTAATCTACTCACTGACCCTGTTTAAAAATAGCGCTACACTAATACACCCCTCCCGACATGTTTCGCCACATGCGTGGCTTCGTCAGGGGAAGTGGGGTATAGGCCATATAAGGAGCATCACGAGCGGCATAGGCAGTCACAGGTAACATGTAGTGAGGGACAAAGTGACCGGCAATTCCACACTGATTATATATCAAGCATTACTGAGGATAACAACAGCAGTAGGTTCCTTGAACAACAGCAGTTAACACACAGACAAGAGGAGCAAATTCAGACACAGACTAAAAATTGTGCATCCTTTATTGAAGAACAGTATGGAGACATTTTGCATAGAACAGGATAGGTTGCCTAGAACACTATAGATTCCAACATGTTTTGGACATAGGGGTACATTTATTAAGCACAGTCTTTTAGACAGTGGTCCTAATAAAGACCTAAGCTGATGGTGGATCTGACTAAGTTATCACTTTGGCGCATCCAGCACCAGTCTAAATGTAAGACAGCTCCCAAGCTGTCTTACATTAAGACCATTTTCTATGCCTAAAACAGATGCCCCATCCCCTTCCTCACCCATCATTTTAGAACTGGAGTAAGTGGGGTTAAGTCACAGATAGTGGCTCAACTGACAGTTGTGCTGCCACTTGCGTCTGAGATATGCCTAATTTAGTCATAGTTCAGCTTGGTAAATGACCCCCATAGTGTCCCTCCTCATAGAGGCCAGAATGTAAAGAAAGGAGGCAGTTATGCACTGCCACACTGAAACATAGCCCTAGATACAGAACCACAATATCCAGCAACCAAGTCACACTGTATACAAAGGTGAACAGTGAACAGACATATAACACACTTTAAATTTAAATCTCAAAATGTCTATGAGCACCACAGAAAACAGTTAAGACATCTAGAAATGTAGTTTACATGGCAGCCTCTAAAGTAAACTGGTATCCATCTATTACAAAGCTTCCATTCCACCAAACAGAAGCAGCATGGGCAGCAGCTGACTGGCATTGGTTGCTAAAGTCATGTCTACTTTTTGCCAATATCCCCAATGTTGAATGGTAGCTTTATCCACTGGCTTATTAGTAAAAATATAATAGTAAAAATTATTTTGCTCTAGCAAATTCACAAACCCTACGCTGTCTGATACATTCCATATTTAGAATGGCACTTGTGGCCATCACCATGATACACTTTCAGGCTGTCCTCATTGGGCTCTCAGATATCTGTTGCTTCATCACAGGTTCTAAGAATGTAGACCTCTTCTGGTCATCTGCTTGGATTTTATCTGACTGTACTTATTCCTTCATTAGGAGCCACTTACACCTTTGAGTCCATTTTTATAGTCTTTAGTGATTAAAAATATATGATGCTTCATAACAATTTATCAACTTGAAGAACAAAATAATTTATGATCATTGTTTCATTATAGATGTTTCTGTTGTGCTCACAGTCAGACTCTGACTGGCCCACATGGTACAAGTGAATCGCCCCCAGGCCAGTCCATGGACTTTTTGTATACTACAAATTACAACCCGTTTTCACATTCCCTAATAGCTCAGTTTGTTATTAGGTTGATTCCCAAGCAAAAAGTCACTGGTTCGAAACCAGGAGCAGCCATGAAGAAGATTTCCCAAGAAAAAAGAGACAGCATCATCCAGCTCATCCATAGTGGTATCCAGCCATGAAAAGTACTATATTTCATCATGTGAGTGCCATAACAGTTGGAAGAATATGAAATGAAGTCGGTCAACAGGTCGGCTCATCACAAGGTGTATCAGTTCAGGCACAACAAATACTACAGTAGAGGTGGCTCGTATGCTTCAGAACAGTGAGATCACAGACGTCCATGCAAGCACCATGCAACATACATTACACAAGTCTGGAATGGTGTCCAGAAAAAAGGTGAAGAAGCCTTGACTTCAATATCGTCATAAGACGCAGCGGCTCGAGTTTGCAAAAAAGTATGAACAGCTGGCAGTAGAAGATGAAAAACAGGTACTTTGGAGCAATGAGACAAAAGTCAATAGACTGGGCTCTGATGCGTGCAAATGGGTCTGGAAGAAACAAGAAAAAAGGGGGCTTAAAGCTTGAGAAATTGAAGGAACTGTCAAGTTTAGTGGAGGAAGCCTGATGATATTAGGGTGTTTCATAGCTAAAGGTGACCTGGATCAATGGTCTCAATGCTCAGCTCTATGGATAACCCTACAAGACAAATTACTTGGTACAGTCAAGAACTATGGGTATTAAAAAGACAACATAGTGTTCCCAGCAAGACAGCATATGTCAAAATTGGCGAAGAAATGGTTCAATGGTTCAAGAGAAATAGAGGTGCTCGATTTGCCCCCACAGTACCCAGATTTCAACCCAATCGGTAGAGTTGAAGAAAAAGCTGTATTCATAACCAAGTGATTCGACCAGTATGCACCAACATTGGGAATGTGTAGAAGAGACCTGAGAACAGATTTCGATTGAGACATGCTTGAATCTGATCGAGAGCATGCCCAGAAGGATTCAGGCAGTGTTGAAAGGCAAAGGTGGATTTACCAAAAAATATATAAATAATAAAAATTTGAATTTAGAATTTCAGGAGCAAAACAGTAACAATGCAGCTAAATGACAAGATTCTGCATAACTATCATATGCTAAATAGTTGCAAGTCCAATTTATGTATGAGATAGCCAAGATGATTGTCTATAAGGCTACTTTCCCACTTGCGTTCGAGGTTCCGCTTGTGAGTTCCATTTGAAGGCTTAGAATACATCAGTTTGGCACCGTTTGGCCTCCGTTCCGCTCAGCAGGTGGACACCCGAACGCAGCTTGCAGCGTTTTTGTGTCCGCCTGGCCGTGCGGAGCCAAACGGATTCGTCCAGACTTACAATGCAAATCAATGGGGACGGATCCGTTTGACGTTGACACAATATGGTGCAATTTCAAACTGATCCGTCCCCCATTGACTTTCAATGTAAAGTCAGGAGTCCCCTATTAACCACTTAAGGACCACAGGTTTATACCCCCCTAGTGACCAGGCCCTTTTTTACAAATCGGCACTTCACAACTTTAGCGGTTTATTGCTCGGTCATGCAACTTACCACCCAAATGAATTTTACCTCCTTTTCGTCTCACTAATAGAGCTTTCATTTGGTCTTATTTCATTGCTGCTGACATTTTTACTTTTTTTGTTATTAATCGAAATTTAACGTTTTTTTTGCAAAAAAATTGTCATTTTTCACTTTCAGTTGTAAAATTTTGCAAAAAAAACGACATCCATATATAAATTTTTCTCTAAATTTATTGTTCTACATGTCTTTGATAAAAAAAAATGTTTGGGTAAAAAAAAATGGTTTGGGTAAAAGTTATAGCGTTTACAAACTATGGTACAAAAATGTAAATTTCCGCTTTTTGAAACAGCTCTGACTTTCTGAGCACCTGTCATGTTTCCTGAGGTTCTACAATGGCCAGACAGTACAAACACCCCACAAATGACCCCATTTCGGAAAGTAGACACCCTAAAGTATTCGCTGATGGGCATAGTGAGTTCATAGAACTTTTTATTTTTTGTCACAAGTTAGCGGAAAATGATGATTTTTTTTCTTTTTTTTTTTCTTACAAAGTCTCATATTCCACTAACTTGTGACAAAAAATAAAAACTTCCATGAACTCACTATGCCCATCATGAAATACCTTGGGGTGTCTTCTTTCCAAAATGGGGTCACTTGTGGGGTAGTTATACTGCCCTGGCATTTTAGGGGCCCAAATGCGTGCAAAGTAGGTTGAAATCAAAATCTGTAAAAAATGGCCAGTGAAATCCGAAAGGTGCTCTTTGGAATGTGGGCCCCTTTGCCCACCTAGGCTGCAAAAAAGTGTCACACATGTGGTATTGCCGTACTCAGGAGAAGTTGGGCAATGTGTTTTGGGGTGTCATTTTACATATACCCATGCTGGGTGAGAGAAATATCTTGGCAAAAGACAACTTTTCCCATTTTTTTATACAAAGTTGGCATTTGACCAAGATATTTATCTCACCCAGCATGGGTATATGTAAAATGACACCCCAAAACACATTGCCCAACTTCTCCTGAGTACGGCAATACCACATGTGTGACACTTTTTTGCAGCCTAGGTGGGCAAAGAGCACCTTTCGGATTTCACCGGCCATTTTTTACAGATTATGATTTCAAACTACTTACCACACATTAGGGCCCCTAGAATGCCAGGGCAGTATAACTAACCCACAAGTCAACCACATTTTTGAAAGAAGACACCCTAAGGTATTCCGTGAGGGGCATGGCGAGTTCCTAGAATTTTTTATTTTTTGTCACAAGTTAGTGGAAAATGATGATTTTTTTTTTGATTTTTTTTCTTAAAGTTTCATATTCCACTAACTTGTGACAAAAAATAAAAGCTTCCATGAACTCACTATGCCCATCACGAAATACCTGGGGGTGTCTTCTTTCCAAAATGGGGTCACTTGTGGGGTAGTTATACTGCCCTGCCATTTTAGGGGCCCAAATGTGTGGTAAGTAGTTTGAAATCAAAATCTGTAAAAAATGGCCGGTGAAATCCGAAAGGTGCTCTTTGGAATGTGGGCCACGTTGCCCACCTAGGCTGCAAAAAAGTGTCACACATCAGGTATTGCCGTACTCAGGAGAAGTTGGGCAATGTGTTTTGGGGTGTCATTTTACATATACCCATGCTGGGTGAGATAAATATCTTGGTCAAATGCCAACTTTGTATAAAAAAATGGGAAAAGTTGTCTTTTGCCAAGATATTTCTCTCACCCAGCATGGGTATATGTAAAAAGACACCCCTAAACACATTGCCCAACTTCTCCTGAGTACGGTGATACCAGATGTGTGACACTTTTTTGCAGCCTAGGTGGGCAAAGGGGCCCACATTCTAAAGAGCACCTTTCGGATTTCACCGGCCATTTTTTACAGATTTTGATTTCAAACCACTTCTCACGCATTCGGGCCCCTAAAATGCCAGGGCAGTATAACTACCCCACAAGTGACCCCATTTTGGAAAGAAGACACCCCAAGGTATTTCGTGATGGGCATAGTGAGTTCATGGAAGTTTTTATTTTTTGTCACAAGTTAGTGGAATATGAGACTTTGTAAGAAAAAAAAAAAAGAAAATCATCATTTTCCGATAACTTGTGACAAAAAATAAAAAATTCTAGGAACTCGCCATGCCCCTCACGGAATACCTTGGGTGTCTTCTTTCCAAAATGGGGTCACTTGTGGGGTAGTTATACTGCCCTGGCATTCTAGGGGCCCTAATGTGTGGTAAGTAGGTAAATGACCTGTGAAATCCTAAAGGTGCTCTTTGGAATGTGGGCCCCTTTGCCCACCTAGGCTGCAAAAAAGTGTCACACATGTGGTATCGCCGTATTGAGGAGAAGTTGTGCAATGTGTTTTGGGGTGTCTTTTTACATATACTCATGCTGGGTGAGAGAAATATCTCGGCAAAAGACAACTTTTCCCATTTTTTATACAAAGTTGGCATTTGACCAAGATATTTATCTCACCCAGCATGGGTATATGTAAAATGACACCCCAAAACACATTTCCCAACTTCTCCTGAATACAGCGATACCTGATGTGTGACACTTTTTTGCAGCCTAGATGCGCAAAGGGGCCCACATTCCTTTTATGTGGGCATTTTTAGACATTTGGATCCCAGACTTCTTCTCACGCTTTAGGGCCCCTAAAATGCCAGGGCAGTATAAATACCCCACATGTGACCCCATTTTGGAAAGAAGACACCCCAAGGTATTCAATGAGGGGCATGTCGAGTTCATAGAATTTATTTTTTTTGGCACAAGTTAGCGGAAATAGATTTTTTATTTTTTTTTCTCACAAAGTCTCCCTTTCCGCTAACTTGGGACAAAAATGTAAATCTTTCATGGACTCAATATGCCCCTCACGGAATACCTTGGGGTGTCTACTTTCCGAAATGGGGTCACATGTGGGGTATTTATACTGCCCTGGCATTCTAGGGGCCCTAAAGCGTGAGAAGAAGTCTGGAATATAAATGTCTAAAAATTTTACGCATTTGGATTCCGTGAGGGGTGTGCTGCTTTTGCAATGTATATTACATGCTTGGCACTCAGCAGTGTCTGTTTCTTTAAGACCCTCCATTTTCTTGAAGCCTAGGGGCGGGTCTTCTCTGTACCACTAGAGCTTGCTGGGACATATCCTGTTCAGTCCAGTTCTAGTTACTGTAGTGACCAGATCCACAGGACATCTAAAAGCTATTACAGATTGCAAACCTGATGAACACCAAAGCCTGTGAGTAATGGGGTTTTGCTAGTCAGCTTGTGTAGAGAGATGTTAGACATTGCAGATAGATAATGTGTGTTTCAGTGTAGTAAGCAAGCACATGTTAGTTAGGCCCTATCTTTTGTATTAGCTATGTATAATGTATGTTGCTTGAATAGCCATGCTTATATCTTTCTTTTTATGTTTGTTTCACAGTTTTACCTCTCACATATCATCTCATATTATATGAACACTATTGTACGCATTCCTGTTCATTATATCTCAGTAAAGATTGCATCAGTTCAGTAAACCAGCGCATCTTTCATTGGGATTCGGTTTATACTTGATGTTAAGCTGTGTACCTAAAGCAACACGCAGTCGAGACATTACAGTAAAAAGGCTTTAAAACGTTGTCAGAAGCAGTTAAACAGCTTTGAATCGTCCTCCGCAGTAAAAGGACTAATAACTCCTTTCAGCCACGTGGAGTGAAACTAAAGTGAAAGTAATTTCTCTCACTCACTACAACACTGATACTGCCTGTGTCCAGTTATCATCATTATCCACGCTGCCAGCTAAATCAAGATGCAGAACACAGAGAACAACACTCTGACAGTTAACCCTCAAGGCTCCTATAAGGATGATGACACACACAGCTTGCCAAGAATCAAGTCTAGATGCACAACACTGTCTAGAGCATCCAGTCAAACAAATCTGACTTCAGCTAGCGCCGATTCAGCAAGATCTAAGCGTACTAGTTCTAGACGTTCAAGCATCACCAGTCGGTCATCGGCTAGCGACAAAGCGACTAAGGCAAGAGCAAAAGCAGAGGCAGCTTGCGCCATGGCTTCTTATGCGGAGCAGGAAGCTGAATTCATGATAGAGCAAGCAAAAAGTGAATCTGAAGCACTTAAAAAGAAAGCAGAATTGGAAGCATCTTTACACTTACTCAAACAGCAGAAAAACGCGGCAGCAGCCTTAGCCGAGGCAGAAGTTTTCACAAGGGCTGCTGAAGCTCAGTTCGATGGCATAGAAAACCAGATGTCATCCCACAGCGCAATCCAACGCACCCGTGAGTACGTACAGTCACAAGCAACCATGTACACCGACCAGCAGTCCAATGACGCGCCTAGGTCTTCATTGACACCACCAGCAATAAGCAACTTTGATACTACGCAACATTGCAAGACTACATCAGAATCTCAGTGTAGGAAGTCAAGTGGTCGCATGCTCAGAGACCAATCTGCCAACCCTCCAAGAGTGCAAACGGATGCTCGCGTACTCCCTCCTCAAGCAAATACAAGTCTGGATTATAGCAGAAAGACTTACAACAGACGAGAACAACCACCTAAACAAAGTGGATTCAGTCAAGCGCCTCATCAGCCTTACCAGCCGCAGCCATACCCTGAGTTTACACCCGAGAAGTATTCGCCAGACGCAACAAGTGCTATAGAAGTGGCAAAATTCCTGATGCGCCGTGAGATAGTGGGCGCTGGTCTCATGAAATTCGATGACCGTCCAGAAAACTACTGGGCCTGGAGGTCATCTTTCCTGAGCGGTACCCAAGACTTAAATCTGACAGAGAAAGGAATGCTTGACCAGCTTGTCAGGTGGCTAGGACCAGAGTCCACTGAGCAAGCCCAAAGGATCAGATCAGTACATGTTCATGACGCAGCAGCAGGACTTGCAATGGTGTAGCGGAGACTAGAACAATGCTATGGATCACCTGAAGTGATCGAGGATGCTCTTCTGAAAAGGATAGAAAACTATCCAAGAATAACAAATAAGGATTATCAAAAGCTGAGAGGTTTGGGAGACCTACTCTTAGAAATAGAAGCCGCTAAGTCTAGTGGATATCTGCCAGGTCTCTCATATCTGGATACAGCACGTGGAGTTGAGCCCATAATCGAGAAACTTCCTTACAACTTGCAAGAAAGGTGGGTAGCTCAAGCTTCAAGATACAAGAAAGATCATCGAGTTGCATTTCCACCGTTCGCCTTCTTCGCTGAATTCATAGAAGACCAAGCTGAAATACGCAATGACCCAAGCTTTGCTTTCCTGAACAAGAGAACGGCAAGCTTCCCAAAGGTAGAGCAGAAACCTCCAGGGCTTTACAAAGAACGCAGAGCAACAGTTTCTGTAAGGAAGACAGAAGTTCCACCTGAATCTGCAGCCAATCAGGAAGACAACACAAGGAAGAAAGTTGAGGAGCCAGATAAAATATGTCCTATCCACAACAAGCCTCATCCACTAAGAAAATGTTGCAGTTTCAGAAGTAAGACATTAGAAGAGCGCAAAGCTTATCTTAAAGACAATCGCATTTGTTTCAGATGCTGCGCTTCAATTCAGCATCTTGCAAAAGACTGTACAAAAACAATACAATGCGCAGAGTGTAACAGTGACAAACACTTGTCAACACTACACCCGGGACCACCACCATGGAACCAAGAAGTTCAGGCAATTCAAGAAGATCATGGTGGGGAGCAAGGCGAGAGTACAACGCCAGCAGTAACCTCAAAGTGCACTGAGATCTGTACAGAGCAGGGCCGCTCAAGATCATGCTCCAAGATATGCTTAGTCAAGGTGTATCCAGCAGGTTTCAGAGAAAAAGCAATCAAGATGTACACAGTCATGGATGAACAGAGTAACAGATCTCTGGCAAAAACAGAATTCTTTGACCTCTTCGGTGACAAAGGAAGTCCAACTCCATACACCTTGAAGACTTGTTCTGGAGTTGTAGAGACAATAGGGAGAAGAGCAAATAACTACATCATCGAGTCATTAGATGGAAAGACAAAGGTGACTCTACCTACCCTCATAGAATGTGATGAGATACCAGACGACAGGTCAGAGATTCCCACACCTGAAGTTGCTCGTCATCACCCTCATCTGGTGCGAATAGCAGACCAAATACCAGCACTAGATCCAGATGCTGCAATCACCCTTCTACTTGGGAGAGATATTCTCAGAGTGCACAAAGTCAGAGAACAGTACAATGGGCCACACAATGCACCATTTGCACAACGCCTTGATCTCGGATGGGTCATCGTTGGGTCATCGTTGGAGAAGTATGTCTAGACGGACTGCACAAACCAGCAAAGGTAAATGTCTACAGAACATATCTGTTGCAGAATGGTCGTACATCTTGTCTTTGCCCATGTACCAACAGTCTACACATTAAAGAGAGATTAGATAACCCAACACATCATCGGAGTATCTAGAGGTGCATGGAAGACTTAGCCTCAACTGGAAATACAGATGAACTGGGTTGTAAGGTGTTTGAAAGAACACGAGACGACGACAAGCCAGCACCCTCGGTAGAAGATACCCTCTTCCTCGAGATCATGGACAGAGAAGTCTACAGAGACAAGTCAGGCAGCTGGGTAGCCCCTCTACCCTTCCGGTCACCACGCCATCGCCTTCCTGACAACAGGGTACAAGCAGAGAAACGCTTCAGTTTGTTGCAGCGCACTCTACAAAGAAAGCCAAATATGAAGAAACACTTCCAAGCCTTCATGCAAAAGATTCTTGACAACGAGTAGGCAGAAAGGGCACCACCACTACAAGAAAACCAAGAACACTGGTACTTACCAATATTTGGGGTGTATCATCCTCAGAAACCAGGTCAGATACGTGTAGTATTTGACTCTAGTGCGAAGCACGAAGGCATCTCACTAAATGACGTCCTTCTCAGCGGACCTGACCTGAACAACACACTCCTTGGAGTACTCATCAGGTTCAGAAAAGAACTTGCAGCAGTAACAGCAGATGTACAACAGATGTTCTACTGTTTCTTCGTTCGAGAAGATCACAGAGACTACTTAAGGTTCCTGTGGTATTCAGACAATGACTTTAACAAAGACATCACAGAGTACAGGATGAAGGTACATGTGTTTGGAAACAGCCCTTCCCCAGCTGTAGCTATCTACAACCTGAAACGAGCAGCACAGCAAGGTGAAAGACATGGTCAAGAAGCCAAACAGTTCGTCATGAAGAACTTCTACGTGGATGATGGACTTGCTTCTTTCTCCAGCAACGAAGAAGCTATTAACGTCCTGAAAAGTACAAAAGAAATGTTGGCAGAATCCAACATAAGATTGAACAAGGTAGCTTCCAACAGCTACAGAGTCATGGAAGCATTTCCAATGGAAGACCGTGCTAAAGACCTCAAAGACTTAGATCTAGGAACAGAATCACCACCCTTGCAAAGAAGTCTTGGGCTTAGTTGGGACCTAAAGACTGACAGTTTCACCTTCAGGGTCTCCAGAGAAGAGAAACCATTCACAAAAAGAGGTGTCCTATCTACAGTCAACAGTCTTTATGACCCCCTGGGATTCGTAGCACCCATCATCATGCAAGGCAAAGCTCTTTTGAGACAGATCACTACTGAGCAGGAACAAATTGACTGGGACGTACTTCTTCCTGAAGAGAAGCAAATGCAGTGGAAGTTGTGGAAAGACTCATTGTTAGAGCTTGAACAACTCAACATTCCAAGACCGTACGTATTTGTTTCCTTGTCTGCTACAAAGAGGAGAGAATTATGCGTATTCTCTGACGCTTCCACTATGGCTATCGCAGCTGTAACTTACCTTAAGGTAATAGACACTGAGGGACAAAGCCATGTTGGGTTCATCATGGGAAAATCTAAACTAGCTCCCAGACCTGCTCACACTGTCCCACGTCTAGAACTTTGTGCTGCTGTCTTAGCGGTAGAGATGGCAGACATGATTACGACTGAACTGGACATTGAGATCCATGCAGTGAACTTTTATACGGACAGCAAGATTGTGTTAGGATATATTCACAACGCTTCAAAAAGATTTTACACATACGTGACCAACAGAGTGACACGTATCAGAAAGTCTACAAGTCCAGATCAGTGGCATCACATCAGCACGGACAAGAACCCAGCGGATCATGGGACAAGATTGGTGTCAGCCGCTGTACTCAAGCAAACTAACTGGTTCGTAGGTCCATCGTTTCTTGGTAAGCCAGAAACCAAAGAGACTACTCAGGTAGAGACCTTTCAGCTCATAGAACCATATCAAGACAAAGAGGTAAGACCTCAAGTTGCAGTTTGCAAGACTTTAGTTACCAGAGACAGTCTGGGCACCCATAGATTTGAAAGGTTTTCCAGTTGGAAGTCGCTGACCCGTGCAATCGGAAAACTTATCTGTCTAGCCAGATACTCCTGCAGAGCTACTAATACTGATCAGCGTAGCAATGACCATCTTGAACAAGCCAAGGTCGCGATCATCAAATGCGTCCAGCAGGAAGTCTTTAACCCCTTAAGGACACATGACGTACCGGTACGGCATGTTTCCCGAGTCCTTAAGGACACATGACGTACCGGTACGTCATGGCTTTAAATAGCGATGCCGGCGCCGCGGGGGTTAATCGGAACGGGATGCCGGCTGAAATCATTCAGCCGGCATCCTGTAACAATGCAGGGGGGGGTCATTTGACCCCCCCGCATCGACGATCGCAGAAAACCGCAGGTCAATTCAGACCTGCGGTTTTCTGCGTTTCCGGTCCATTCGGGTGTCCTGTGACCCGATGAACCGGAAAAAGACTGCGATCGGTGGCGTAATTATACACCACCTATCGCAGTCCGAGGATTTGGAGAGGCGGTGCTGGCCCTGGTGCTGAATGCCGCTGTCCAGGGTGCTGATTGGTGCAGGGGAGAGAGGCGCGAGATTCAAACTTCCTGCGCTCCTCTCTCCCCTCCTCTTCCTGTCCAGCACCCTGACCGTGCAGCATCGTCCAGCACCAGCTCCTGTGTCCCCCTAATCGCCATCCATCACCCTCCTGCACCCATCGCCACCCAGGTAGGTTAGGGTCAGTGAGGGAGAGGCACCGTTAGGCAGGGAAAGAAGGGAAAAGTTAGAAAAAAAAAAGCACATTTATTCTAAACTTTTTTGTTTCAGCTTTCAGACCCCAGACCCCCCCTGCCACTTGCCCCCCCGCATCCCCCCCACCACCAGCCCCCCCCCCACCACCAGCCCCCCCAATCCACCCACCAACCCCCCCCCCCCCCCCACCAGACCCTTCCCCCACCACCACTTTTTTTTTTTCTGCGTGCGCTGACTGTCCGGCACTCTTAGCGTCCGGCCACTGTTAGCGCATCGCCCGCCCCACCACCCCACCGACCGCTGATCAGCGTTGAACCGCTGATCAGCAAGTTTGAACTTTTTTTTTTTTTTTTTCCTGACACTTGCCCATTTTTTTTGCCTGGACTTTTTAGTACGTGAACACCCGTGCCCCCACACACACGCACATAGAATAAAGGTTTACACGCACGCACATACACACGCACACACACACACCCATGGCCCGCCGGATGTTCTCGGTGGAGGAGGCATACGCCCAGATTGCCTCCGACTCCGAGAGCCCCAGTGAGGATGAGGATGACCCCACGTTCCTTTTGTCATCCGCATCCTCCTCATCATCATCGGATGACGATGAGCCACCAAGGCAGCGGAGACGCCGCCAGGCGGAGCCAGGGGCCCCACATGCTAGGGATCCTGTGGCCCACCCTAGTACGAGCCGCCCTGGGGTTCGTACTGGTTTCCCGGCCCACCAAATAAGCCCACCGGAGCCCCCTGCCGATGAACTTAGCTGGTGTCCCCCAGTGGACTTTGAGCCCGAGATTCCGGATTTTGCTGGCAATCCAGGAATCCAGATTCCCACAGTGGGGTTTACTGAAATGGACTTTTTTAGTTTTTTTTTCAGTAACCCACTGGTGAATCTGATGGTGGAGCAGACGAATCTGTACGCCCAACAGTTCGTCGCTCAAAACCCGGGCTCATTTTTGGCTAGACCCGGTGGCTGGACGCCGGTCAGTGCAGCCGAAATGAGGACATTTTGGGGCCTCGTGCTGCATATGGGTCTAGTGCAAAAACCCAGTGTCAGGCAATACTGGAGTGGGGACATACTCTACCAGACCCCACTGTACAGTGCGGCCATGACACGCTCCCGGTTTGAGTCCATCCGGAAATGTCTGCATTATTCCGATAATGCAGCATGTCCCCCCCGAAGTGATCCTGCCTATGACCGGCTGTACAAGATACGGCCGGTCATCAATCACTTTGGGGCCAAATTCATGGAGGCCTACGTACCTGGAAGGGAGGTCGCGGTTGATGAGTCTCTCGTTGCGTTCAAGGGGAGACTCAGTTTCCGCCAATACATTCCCACAAAGCGGGCGAGGTATGGCGTGAAGCTATACAAAATTTGTGAGAGTACCTCAGGGTACACTTACAAATTTCGTGTGTACGAGGGGCGAGATTCCCGGATTCAACCACCAGAATGTCCCCCCACTCTGGGTGTTACCGGGAAACTCGTGTGGGACCTTATGTACCCACTGCTGGATAAGGGTTACCACTTGTACGTGGACAACTTTTATACCAGCATTCCCTTGTTCAGGTCCCTTGCCGCCAGATCCACGTTCGCTTGTGGGACCGTGCGGAAAAATCAACGCGGCCTCCCTGCCCACCCCCTCCAGGTACCCATCCCCAGGGGTGAGACCAGTGCCCTTACCAGTGGAAGCCTGTTGCTGGTCAGGTATAAGGACAAGAGGGATGTCCTTATGCTGTCCACAATCCACGGTAACAGCACCACCCCCGTCTCTGTGCGAGGTACCGCGGCAACGGTCCTCAAGCCCGATTGTATCGTCGCCTACAATCGGTATATGGGAGGAGTTGATCTCTCTGATCAAGTCCTCAAGCCATATAATGCCATGCGCAAAACCCGGGCATGGTACAAAAAAGTTGCGGTCTACTTGGTACAGGTTGCCATGTACAACTCTTTTGTACTATCCCGAAGCGCTGGCAGCACAGGGACATTCCTCCAGTTCTATGAGGCAGTCCTCAAAGACCTGATCTTTTCGGACCGGGAAAGAGCAGGCCGGAGTACCTCTGGAACTGGAGGCGCCCGGATCGTCCCTGGCCAACACTTTCCAGGTGTGGTCCCCCATACTGGAAAGAAGGGACGAACCCAAAAAAGATGCAGAGTGTGTCACAAGAGGGGGATACGGAAGGACACCACCACTCAGTGTGACACGTGCCCCGATCATCCGGGCCTCTGCATTATCGATTGCTTCAGGGAGTATCACACTTCCATGGAGTACTAAATTTTTATAATACCCAACAGTCCACTAGAGAACATAAAAAACTATGTCTCTCAGACTTTGGAGACACAGAAACAATTTTTCTTTCCCCAAAAAATATTAGTTTTAGTGCAGGCATCCTCAAACTGCGGCCCTCCAGATGTTGTAAAACTATAACTCCCAGCATGCCCAGACAACCTACAGCCATCAGCAGGGCATGGTGGGAATTGTAGTTTTACAACATCTGGAGGGCCGCCGTTTTAGGATGCCTGCTTAGTGTCTCCAAAGTCTGAGAGCCATACATATTGGGCATCGTCGCGTGCGTAAAAGTCGTCGCTATAAAAATTACTTTTGACCAAACGCCTCGGATGAACGGTGTTAAAAATATAAAATAAAAACGGTGCCAAAACACCTATTTTTGGGCAAAATTTCAATTTGAATCCATTTTGCCGGTAATAAAGCAAGGGTTAACAGCCAAACAAAACTAAATATTTATTGCCCCGATTCTGTAGTTTGCAGAAACACCCCATATGTGGTCGTAAATGGCTATATAGCCGCACGGCAGGGCATAGAACGAAGGGAACTCCATATGGTTTCTGGAAGGCAGATTTTGATGGACAGTTTTTTTTTTGACACCATGTCCCATTAGAAGCCCCCCCTGATGTAGCCTAGACTAGAAACTCCAAAAAAGTGACCCCATCTAAGAAACTACACCCCTCAAGGTATTCAAAAGTTACTTTACAAACTATGTTAACCCTTTAGGTGTTCCACAAAACTAAATAGCGAATGTAGAAACAATTTTAGAATTTAATTTTTTTGTTACATTGCCTCAAAAAGAGTAATATAGAGCAACCAAAAATCAAATTTACCACTAAAATAGTCCCAAAACAACAACCACCTTATCCCGTAGTTTCCTAGATGGGGTCACTTTTATGGAGTTTCTACTCTAGGGGTGCATCAGGGGGCTTGAAAGGGTACATGGTGTAAATAAACCAGTCCAGCAAAATCTGCCTTCCAAAAACCATATGGCGTTCCTCTTCTTCTATGTCCTGCCGTTTAGCCAAATAGTAGTTTACGACCACATATGGGGTGTTTCTGCAAACTACAGAATCAGGGCAACCCATTTTGAGTGTTGTTTGGCAGTTAACCCTTGTTTTACTCCTGGAAAAAATTGATTATATTGGAAAATTTTCCAAAAAATAGAAATTTCAAAATTGTTTCTCCATCTGCCATTAACTCTTGTGGAACACCTAAAGGGTTAACAAAGTTTGTAAACCCAGTTTTGAATACCTTGAGGGGTGTACTTTCTTAGATGGAGTCACTTTTTTGAAATTTCTATTCTAGGGGTGCAACAGGGGGCTTCAAATGGGACATGGTATAAACAAAACCAGTCCTGCCAAATCTGCCTTCCAAAACCCATATGGTGTTCCCCTCCTTCTATGTGCTACCGTTCGGCCAAACAGTAGTTTACGACCACATATGGGGTGTTTTTGCAAACTACAGAATCAGGGCAACCCATTTTGAGTGTTGTTTGGCAGTTAACCCTTGTTTTACTCCTGGAAAAAATTGATTATATTGGAAAATTTTCCAAAAAATAGAAATTTCAAAATTGTTTCTCCATCTGCCATTAACTCTTGTGGAACACCTAAAGGGTTAACAAAGTTTGTAAACCCAGTTTTGAATACCTTGAGGGGGTGTACTTTCTTAGATGGAGTCACTTTTTTGAAATTTCTATTCTAGGGGTGCAACAGGGGGCTTCAAATGGGACATGGTATAAACAAAACCAGTCCTGCCAAATCTGCCTTCCAAAACCCATATGGTGTTCCCCTCCTTCTATGTGCTACCGTTCGGCCAAACAGTAGTTTACGACCACATATGGGGTGTTTTTGCAAACTACAGAATCAGGGCAACCCATTTTGAGTGTTGTTTGGCAGTTAACCCTTGTTTTACTCCTGGAAAAAATTGATTATATTGGAAAATTTTCCAAAAAATAGAAATTTCAAAATTGTTTCTCCATCTGCCATTAACTCTTGTGGAAGACCTAAAGGGTTAATAAAGTTTGAAAAAACAGTTTTGAATACCTTGAGGGGTGTAGTTTCTAGAATGGGGTCATTTTTGGGAGGTTTCTATTACCTAAGCCTCACAAAGTGACTTCAAACCTGAACTGGTCCATATAAAGTGGGATTTTGAAGATTTCTGAAAATTTCAAAATTTGCTTCTAAACTTCTAAGCCTTGTAACATCCCCAAAAAATAAAATATCATTCCCAAAATGCTACAAACATGAAGTAGACATATGGGGAATGTAAAGTCATCACAATTTTTGGGGGTATTACTATGTATTACAGAAGTAGAGAAACTGAAAGTTTGAAATTTGCTAATTTTTCAAATTTTTTGGTAAAAATTGTATTTTTTTATGCAAAAAAATTAACTTTTTTGACCCAATTTTAGCAGTGACATGAAGTACAATATGTGACGAAAAAACAATCTCAGAACGGCCTGGGTAAGTCAAAGCGTTTAAAAGTTATGAGCACTTAAAGTGACACTGGTCAGATTTGCAAAAAATGGCCTGGTCCTTAAGGTGAAATAGGGCTGTGTCCTTAAGGGGTTAAAGAAGAAATTCAAAGCCTTCTGAAAAAGGAAGAGATTTCTCGACACAGTTCGCTCAAGAAGTTGAACCCTATCCTCGACGAAGACGGAGTACTAAGAATTGGAGGTCGTTTGTCAGCAGCGGATATGACTATCCAAGAGAAACATCCCTTCATCATACCTAAGAATCATCACATGGCTCTTCTTCTGGTAAGACACTATCACGAGCAAGTTGCACATCAAGGACGACACTTCACTGAAGGAGCAGTACGGTCAGCAGGATTGTGGATCATAGGAGGTAAAAGACTAGTCTCCAGCGTGATCAGCAAATGCGTTACCTGTAAGAAGATTAGAGGGAAACTTGAGGTTCAGAAGATGTCAAACTTACCTGCAGACAGACTTGCTTCAGATCCTCCGTTCACTCACGTAGGTCTAGATGTTTTTGGACCATGGAACATCTCTTCTCGCAAGACCAGAGGAGGCAGTGCCGAAAGTAAACGTTGGGCTATTCTGTTCTCTTGCCTGAGTACTAGAGCAGTTCATATTGAAGTGATTGAATCTTTATCCACTTCAAGTTTCATCAATGCCTTGAGAAGATTCTTCTCTATCAGAGGACCAGCGAAATAGATTCGTTCAGACCGCGGCACAAACTTTATTGGGGCCTGCAAGGAGTTGAAGATCATCTCTACAGACTCTGAAACAGGTTCCTATCTTCAAGATCAAGGATGCACTTGGACTTTTAATCCTCCACACGCATCGCATATGGGAGGAGCCTGGGAGAGGATGATTGGAGTAGCTCGTCGTATTCTGGATGCCATGCTCCTGAAGGTTGGGTCTACTCGCCTCACTCATGAAGCTTTGACTACACTAATGGCTGAAGTCGTGGCCATTATGAACGCCAGACCTTTGGTTCCAGTGCCTACAGATCCGAAGATGCCATCAGTCTTGACACCCGCAATGCTGCTGACCCAGAAGATGGAACCAGTGACAGCTCCCACAGGAGACTTTGACCTCAAGGACTTGTATACCAAGCAATGGAGACAAGTTCAAAGCCTTGCAGACATTTTCTGTAAGAGGTGGAGACAGGAATACCTGGTGACACTCCAGCCACGCAAGAAATGGCAAGATGACAAACCCAACTTACAAGTTGGAGACATTGTCTTATTAAAAGACACTCAGGCCCACAGGAACGAATGGCCTATTGGACTCATTGTGGGGACTGATCCTAGTAGTGATGCTAGAGTTAGAAAGGTTGAAGTTAGAATTGTTAGACAGGGCATTCCCAAGGTGTATGCTAGGCCAATTTCTGAAGTAGTTTTACTTCTGTCCAAAGGTTAGTGGCATAACAAAAGGTAAGCCAGGTGGGGAGTGTGATGCCTTTGCAATGTATATTACATGCTTGGCACTCAGCAGTGTCTGTTTCTTTAAGACCCTCCATTTTCTTGAAGCCTAGGGGCGGGTCTTCTCTGTACCACTAGAGCTTGCTGGGACATATCCTGTTCAGTCCAGTTCTAGTTACTGTAGTGACCAGATCCACAGGACATCTAAAAGCTATTACAGATTGCAAACCTGATGAACACCAAAGCCTGTGAGTAATGGGGTTTTGCTAGTCAGCTTGTGTAGAGAGATGTTAGACATTGCAGATAGATAATGTGTGTTTCAGTGTAGTAAGCAAGCACATGTTAGTTAGGCCCTATCTTTTGTATTAGCTATGTATAATGTATGTTGCTTGAATAGCCATGCTTATATCTTTCTTTTTATGTTTGTTTCACAGTTTTACCTCTCACATATCATCTCATATTATATGAACACTATTGTACGCATTCCTGTTCATTATATCTCAGTAAAGATTGCATCAGTCGGTTTATACTTGATGTTAAGCTGTGTACCTAAAGCAACACGCAGTCGAGACATTACAAAGGGTATGGTGAGTTCATGTGAGATTTTATTTTTTGACACAAGTTAGTGGAATATGAGACTTTGTAATAAAAAAAAAATTATATTTCCGCTAACTTGTGCCAAAAAAATGTCTGAATGGAGCCTTACAGGGGGGTGATCAATGACAGGGGGGTGATCAATGACAGGGGGGTGATCAGGGAGTCTATATGGGGTGATCACCCCCCTGTCATTGATCACCCCCCTATAAGGCTCCATTCAGATGTCCGTATGTGTTTTGCGGATCCGATCCATGTATCCGTGGATCCGTAAAAAACATACGGACATCTGAATGCAGCCTTACAGGGGGGTGATCAATGACAGGGGGGTGATCAATGACAAGGGGGTGATCATGGAGTCTATATGGGGTGATCACCCCCCTGTCATTGATCACCCCCCTATAAGGGTCCATTCAGATGTCGTATGTGTTTTGCGGATCCGATCCATGTATCCGTGGATCCGTAAAAAACATACGGACATCTGAATGGAGCCTTACAGGGGGGTGATCAATGACAGGGGGTGATCAGGGAGTCTATATGGGGTGATAACCCTCCTGTAAGGCTCCATTTAGACGTCTGTATGTGTTTTGTGGATCCGATCCATGTATCCGTGGATCCGTAAAAAACATACGGACATCTGAATGCAGCCTTACAGGGGGGTGATCAATGACAGGGGGTGAAAAATGACAGGGGGGTGATCAGGGAGTCTATATTGGGTGATCACCCCCCTGTCATTGATCACCCCCCTGTAAGGCTGCATTCAGATGTCTGTATGTGTTTTGCGGATCCGATCCATGTATCCGTGGATCCGTAAAAAACATACGGACATCTGAATGCAGCCTTACAGGGGGGTGATCAATGACAGGGGGGTGATCAGGGAGTCTATATGGGGTGATCACCCCCCTGTAAGGCTCCATTCAGCTGTCCGTATGTGTTTTGCGGATCCGATCCATGTATCCGTGGATCCGTAAAAAACATACGGACGTCTGAATGGAGCCTTACAGGGGAGTGATCAATGACAGGGGGGTGATCAATGACAGGGGGGTGATCAGGGAGTCTATATGGGGTGATCACCCCCGTCATTGATCACCCCACTGTAAGGCTCCATTCAGACGTCCGTATGTGTTTTGCGGATCCGATCCATGTATCAGTGGATCCGTAAAAATCATATTGACCTCTGAATGGAGCCTTACAGGGGGGTGATCAATGACAGGGGGGTGATCAATGACAGGGGGGTGATCAGGGAGTCTATATGGGGTGATCAGGGGTGATCAATGGTTCATAAGGGGTTAATAAGTGACAGGGGGGGTGTAGTGGTGTTTGGTTCTACTTTACAGAGCTGTCTGTGTCCTCTGGTGGTCGATCCAAACAAAAGGGACTACCAAAGGACCAGGTAGCAGGTATATTAGACGCTGTTATTAAAACAGCGTCTAATATACCTGTTAGGAGTTAAAAAAATCACATCTCCAGCCTGCCAGAGAACGATCGCCGTTGGCAGGCTGGAGATCCACTCGCTTACCTTCCGATCCTGTGAACGCGCGCGCCTGTGTGCGCGCGTTCACAGGAGATCTCGGCTCACGCGAGATGACGCCAATCGGCTTTAGCGTAGCCTGGGAGAGCCGCAGCAATGACGCCTTTAGGCGTTACAGTTGCGGGAAGTGGTTAATATACCATCAGTTAAGAGTTTTCTCCAATCCGATGGTATATTTTAACTTGAAGCATCCCCATCACCATGGGAACGCCTCTATGTTAGAATATTCCATCGGATTTGAGTTAGATCGTGAAACTCAGATCCGACAGTATATTCTAACACAGAGGCGTTCCCATGGTGATGGGGACGCTTCAAGTTAGAATATACTGAGAACTGTGTACATGACTGCCCCCTGCTGCCTGGCAGGTGCTGCCAGGCAGAAGGGGCAGACCCCCCCTTTGTATTTAACTCATTGGTGGCCAATGCGGCCCCCCACCAGTATTAAATCCCCAGTATTAAATGTGACCAGTGCGCCCTCCCCCCTCTATATTTATTGGTGGCCAGTGCGGCCCCCCCTCCCTCCCTCCCCAGTATTAAATGTGACCAGTGCGGCCCCCCTCCCTCTATATTCATTGGTGGCCAGTGCGGCCCCCCCTCCCAGTATTAAATGTGACCAGTGCGGCCCCCCTCCCTCTATATTCATTGGTGGCCAGTGCGGATTCCCAGTATTAAACTTGACCAGAGCTGCCTCCCCTCTTCCCCCCCTAATTAAAATCCCCCCCCCCATCATTGGTGGCAGCGGAGAGTTCGGATCAGAGTCCCAGTTTAATCGCTGGGGCACCGATCGGTTACCATGGCAGCCAAGACGCTATTGCAGTCTTGGCTGCCATGGTTACTTAGCTATAAATAGAAGCATTATACTTACCTGCGAGCTGCGATGTCTGTGACCGGCCGGGCGCTCCTCCTACTGGTAAGTGACAGGTCTGTGCTATAGGCAATGCGCCGCACAGACCTTTCACTTACCAGTAGGAGGAGCTCCCGGCCAGTCACAGACATCGCAGCTCGCAGGTAAGTATAATGCTTCTATTTATTGCTAAGTAACCATGGCAGCCAAGACTGCAATTGCGTCTTGGCTGCCATGGTAACCGTTCGGAGCCCCAGCGATTAAACTGGGACTCCGATCGGAACTCTCTGTTGCCACCAACGATGGGGGGGGTGATTTTAATTAGGGGGGGGGAAGAGGGGAGGCCGCCCTGGTCACATTTAATACTGGGAATCCGCACTGGCCACCAATGAATATAGAGGGAGGGGGGCCGCATTGGTCACATTTAATACTGGGGAGGGAGGGAGGGGGCGTCGCTCTGGCCACCAATGAATATAGAGGGAGGGGGGCCGCATTGGTCACATTTAATACTGGGGAGGGAGGGAGGGGGGGTCGCACTGGCCACCAATGAATATAGAGGGAGGGGGGCCGCATTAGTCACATTTAATACTGGGGAGGGAGGGGGGGTCGCACTGGTCACATTTAATACAGGGGAGGGAGGGGGTCTGCCCCCTCCTGCCGGGCAGCACCTGATCTCTTACAGGGGGCTATGATTCGCACAATAATTGTGCGGATCACAGCCCCCTGTAAGAGATTGGGTGCTGCCAGGCAGCAGGGGGCAGTCATGTACACAGTTCTTTTAGTATATTCTAACTTGAAGCGTCCCCATTACCATGGGAACGCCTCTGTGTTAGAATATACTGTCGGATCTGAGTTTTCACGAAGTGAAAAATCAGATCTGTAAAAACCAGTTATGCAGACGGATCCGTTCTGAACGGATGCAAGCGTTTGCATTATAGGAGCGGATCCGTCTGTGCAGACACCAGACGGATCCGCTCCAAACGCAAGTGTGAAAGTAGCCTAACAATGCAGTTACATAACACAAATCTGCATACCTAATTATATGCTAAATAGTTTCAAGTCTAATTTATGTATGAGATAGCCAAGCTAATTGTCTATAAAATGGTGGTAGTCTCACATTCGATACTGTAGTGGATGGTGAGATATGGAGTCTGAAAGTCAAACGTTCAAAAATTTGTTACCCTTTGTGCTCGTCAGTGTAGATTGGCAGATTACAGCACCTCAACCAGCCTAAGTTCATAAAAAAAACTAACAAAAAAAACTACGCGTAGAATCTTTAGAAAGCTTCTCAGTTTATTATTATAGACACATTCAAGTAGTTGGGATGACTTATAGGTACAGAGGCAGGATACCCAAAATCCTCCTTTCCCAGGAATCTGACTTCTCAAACTTGCTGCAGGGACCCTATAATCAATCATCTTATAACATCTTGCTGCTGTGTGAGCAGGTAATATTTGGATATATCAGTGTTGTTAAATTTCACTGGTGAGTCCTAGGCAGCCCAGTCCAAGACTGCTCACAATCTATGGCTGTAAGCAGGAGGATAATGCTCATTTCTATACTATTACAGCCCTATGATGCTATGGGCTCAAGAGCTATGCCCATGTCCTCACATCCTAGAGCCAGCTATTTCATACAAAGGTATAGCATTGGCCCAAAGGCCTGTCATGTATAAGTGCCTATGTGGTCCAGTCATTGAAAGGGCTAAATAGGTATAATGTCCGTTTTTCTTACCACTGTAGTGACCACCAATACGCCTTTTCATGGCAGTCACTACGGGGATGTAAGTTGGGTGCCACTTTTTACTGTGGCCCAGTCAAAGAGCTGCACGAGTCCCCCATGCAACGGGGAGTGGGGACCCCACTCTCACATGAGAGCCAGGGACCGTCAGGAGTGCTGATACGGACTGTTTAACGCTTTACATGCTGCAGGAAATGGAGCCTGCCGCATGTAAAGTGCTGACAGAGGCAGCGGACTCCCTCTGTCTTCCATCGGCACCCTGCAAATGCGATCGCGGGGTGCCGATGCGTGTAAAGGCTGGCTGGGGTCTTATGAAGGCCGTAAAAAATAAAGACAGAATTGCTCATTTGTTATTAGTTGCCACCGAAAAAACTTAATAACAAGAGATCAAAAAGTATCATTTACTCCAAAATGATACCAATGAAAAATATCATCCCACAAAAATCACCCCCACACAACTTTATAGAAAGAAAAAATAAATAAAAATGATAGGTCTTGGGAAGCGGAAATGCAAAAACTTTTTTTTCCATAAAAAAAAAAGGGTTTTATTCTGGGCCAGTGCAAGGATTTTTGCCAACACAAGCAAAGCTAAATTTTGGCGACCCCCTCCCACCCCCTCGCAGCTTATTTGGCCCTGATTCCGTCTGCAGCAGCTGGCTTCTCCTCTGTCTGGTCCTGGTATCTTCTCTCTGCTTCAGACAAACGCTGGTTTGAGGACCGTATTTTTTGCCCTATAATACGCACCGGCCCATAAGATGCACCTAGGTTTTAGAGGAGGCTAATAAGAAAAAAATATTTTCTATTACACCTCAGGTCAGACCAGCAATCAGACCCCCAATGTTAATCAGACCTCAGCTCACAGCCCCATTTAAACCCCCAATGTTAATCAGACCTCAGATCATGCCCCCAATGCCTCAGAACAGACCCCCATGTCATCAGCCCCCACTGTCAAACATCATGACCCCATGTCAGCCATAAGCCCCCCATGGCAGCCATCATTTCCCATACATCATCCGTTTCCATTGTCAGCCAGGAGTGTGTATAGTGACATCAGATTATGCCTCTGTAGATTAGAACATATAGGGGTTACCCTGATCATATACATATCTGACTTTATTATAATATGTAGATTCATCACCCGGACAGTCAGGGGGCATTATCCCATAATCCATACTTGTATGGATAGGGATCATTGATTATCTAGTTCCCCTTACGCATGATATTTTTTCATTTTGTAGGTATGGGACTCCTATGGATCCCTGGATACCTTCAGTGTCTTTGTGTGTTGCCGCGGTAACACTGGGACGCCCATTGTGAGGTCAGTAAGTTGCGCGTCGACGCCAGGATGAGGTAATCGGGAGCACTTGTCGCGACCGGATGACGTCGGCAGTAGAGGACGGAGCAACGTGGCGCTTAGGGGCGGACCGACGGACGCAGTATGTAGGCCATCAATGATGGGTATACATGCGCACTGAGCGGTAAGGAACGCCGGACATGGCAAGTGTCATTTTGTTTTATATTTGAGATTCAGTAATTACAGGTGTTATGTGATGATGGGGTTAACCTTCAGGAGGATTGTTGGAGACTCAGGTGAGGCACATAGGTGAATTAGATGAAGTGAACACACATTCTCATTGGTGTATTTGTGCCATTGCCTGCAATTGGATAATCTGGATGGGGGTGGCGCACTTGTTTTTTATTAGAAATTGATGGATGTAACACAATGTGAACAGGCTTGACAAAGGCTGTGTATCAGCCGAAACGTTGGCATTTGTATTACTGCTTTGAAGTCCTAATAAAGTCGATGATGTGAGATGCTGCTGATACCGTCTGCATTTTTCTACGCTCTGGATAGGTCATCAATATCTGATCGGCAGGAGTCCGATACCCAGAACCCTTGATGATCAGCTTCCTAGGCCATGTGATGTCACCTTACATCGGTCACATGGCCTAGCTATAGCTGAGCTCTATTGAAGTGAATGGGCTAAGCTGCTTTACTAATCACAGCCTCTGTACTATGTATGGCGCCGTGCTTTGAGAGATTCCTGGAGCCAGAGCTCCAGTGAGCATGGCGGGTCCCTGTAACAGCTGATTGGTGGGGGTGCCAGAAGTCAGACCTCACCGATCTCATAATGATGACCTATCCTGAGGAAAGGTCATCATTATATTTATCAGGATAACCTTTTTAATACTATCAAATAATAAAAAATATATATTCTTCAGATTGCTAGGTAGGTAATTGCTCTCTCCTCATTTTGCTCCGGGTGGGCAAAAGTTCTGGCAGATAGTAGGGGATTGTTTATTTTTGCTTGTGTTTAATTTTTTATGATTATCCAAAGAAGATGTATTGTGGATTACTTTCTGTCATTGAGTGAAACTGAAACAAAAAAGTTCCATGGATATGCCTCCATTGCTGCCCTGTAATATGAAGATGAGGCCGCGCCTTGTGTATTGTCTACCACATTCACAGAGACGTATGATTGTCCAGAAAACAATAGTGAGAGATCCTCACCTGGACATTAGCCTCACAATGACTACTACTCCAGTCATTCAGATGGTAATTTTGCTGGCCCAGATAACATTTCAGAGTTTTAGTGAAAAATAAAGCAAAAACAGAAATAACATTTACAAGCTATTCCACGGGACTGAGCACTATTACATTTACACTTTATTTCTCACAATTTTTGGGGGTTGTTTTTGGCAACTTAGAAAAAAAACATGAAATTCATACTTTTTTTTAGAAGCATTTCTTTAGTGGCGTTTTCTTTGTCACACACTTTTAGCAGTTTGACTGGGTATATATTTTTTTTTTTTAAAGAGAAGCCAGTGGTATGACACCAGAAAAAAGCCAAATCTAGAGCATGCTGCATTCTGGAAGCGAAATCATGGACATCACAAGAAATGTAGTGTACTTCATTATTATTTATTATCGTGTAGAAAACATTTGGATTCAGCTTTTTTGACAACAACATGTTGCAGAAAACAAATAATTTGATAAAAACACTATGGATGAAATTGGCCTAAGGCCACATGTACACGTCCGTGGTTTGAGTCCTCATGATAACTACTCTATTTGGGGATCGGATGCAGATTCATTCACTTCAATTGGGCTCTCCACATCCACACATCCGTTCTGCGGCCCCGCAAAAAAATTAGAACCAAAAGATTTGGATATTGTTTAATTGTGGGCTGGATGTTCCATAAAACGTGGAAAACAAACGGCCAGAATCGGTGTTTTGCAGATCCGCCGTGGGCATGAGTCAGTTTTCGGTTAGTGATTTCCATAATTGATTTTGAGCCAAAACCAGGTGCGTCTTTTAAACACAGAACAGGTGCAGGTCTGTCTCTTATACTTTATCTCTGTGTAGGCTTCACTACTGGTTTTGGCTCACAATTCAGATGGGTGTATGCTGTCCGCTAAAATGAGGATCCATTTTTTTGGCAGACAATTCCGCATGTTCAGAAAAAAAGGGATTGCATTTCACATTTTTGTGTAACATAGACTTCAATGGGCCACATCTTGATTTTTACTGTCAAGTATAATCAAGATGGTTGTGGTGGACTCTTCGTGCTCAAATGGATGAGGTATGAATTTTTTTTACCGCCATTTCATGGAAAATTTTATTGTTACCATAAAGCATGAGGAATTTTGTCTTTGCGGCCTATTCACAATCACTAATGGAAATCACTGACCAAAACACAGACATGTCAATGAGGCATTACTGATATAATGATGTCTTTTCAACTACAATTTTGGTGCTGTTTTTGCAGTAAAAACATCAACTTCAAAAGCTACCTAAAAAGCTAATAAAAATAAAAATTGTCCCAATCTTTAGGTAATTATATGTCAGTAAGTTCTCTCATATGCCATTTGATATATCACAATTTTTTTTAGACATTAGACACAAATTCAGCATGAAAATGGCTTCTCTCCTGTGTGGGTTTTTTGATGTTTAATAGGAGTTGATTTCTCACTAAACACTTCTCACTTTCAGGACAACAAAATGGCTTCTCTCTTGTTTAAGTTCTCAGATGTGTATCAAAATTTTATTTGTAACTAAAACATTTCCCACATTCAGGACATGAATATGGCTTCTCTCATGTGCAAATTCTCAGATGTGTTTCAAGACTTGATTTATGATTAAAACATTTCTCAAATTCAGGACATGAATAAGGCTTCTGTCCTGTGTGGTGCTTTTTTCATGGTTAATAAGAATTGATTTCTCACTAAAACACTTCCCACATTCAGCACATGAAAAGGGCTTCTCTCCTATGTGAGTTCTCAGATGTGTATCATGAGTTGATATGTGACTAAAACATTTCCCACATTCAGGACATCAAAATGGCTTCTCTCCTGTGTGAGTTCTCTGATGTTTAATAAGACTTGATTTCTTACTAAAACACTTCTCACATTCAGAACATGAAAATGCCTTTTCTCCTATATGAGTTGTCAGATGTTTATCACAAATTGATTTGTAACTAAAACACTTCTTACATTCAGGACATGAAAATGGCTTCTCTCCTGTGTGAATTCTCTGATGTTTAATAAGATTTGATTTCTCAGTAAAACATTTTTCACATTTAGGACATGAATATGGCTTCTCTCCTGTGTGAGTTCTCTGATGTTTGATAAGACTTGATTTCTGACTAAAACACTTCCCACATTCAGGACATCAAAATGGCTTCTCTCCTGTGTGAGTTCTCAGATGTGTATCACGACTTGATTTCTCACTAAAACACTTCCCACATTCAGGACACGGAAATTCCTTCTCTCCTGTGTGAGTTGTCAGATGTTTATCAAGATCTTTTTTGTAGCTAAAACACTTCCCACATTCAGGACATGAATATGGCTTCTCTCCTGTGTGAGTTGTCAGATGTTTGATAAGACTTGATTTCTGACTAAAACACTTCCCACATTCAGGACATGAAAATGGCTTCTCTCCTGTGTGAGTTCTCAGATGATTAATAAGACTTGATTTCTCACTAAAACACTTCCCACATTCAGGACATGAAAATGGCTTCTCTCCTGTGTGAGTTCTCTGATGTTTAACAAGACTTGATTTCTCACTAAAACACTTCCCACATTCAGGACACGGAAATTCCTTCTCTCCTGTGTGAGTTGTCAGATGTTTATCAAGATCTTTTTTGTAGCTAAAACACTTCCCACATTCAGGACATGAATATGGCTTCTCTCCTGTGTGAGTTCTCTGATGTTTGATAAGACTTGATTTCTGACTAAAACACTTCCCACATTCAGGACATGAAAATGGCTTCTCTCCTGTGTGAGTTCTCTGATGATTAATAAGACTTGATTTCTGACTAAACCACTTTCCACATTCAGGACATGAAAATGGCTTCTCTCCTGTGTGAGTTCTCAGATGTGTATCACGATATTTTTTGTAGCTAAAACACTTCCAACATTCAGGACATGAAAATGGCTTCTCTCCTGTGTGAGTTCTCTGATGTTTAATAAGACTTGATTACTTACTAAAACACTTCCCACATTCTGGACATGAAAATAGCTTCTCTCCTGTGTGAGTTCTCAGATGTATATCACGATTTTATTTCTCACTAAAACACTTCCCACATTCAGGAGATAAGAATGCCTTCTCTCCTGTGTGAGTTGTCAGATGTTTATCAAGATTTGATTTGTAGCTACAACACTTCCCACATTCAGGACATGAAAATGGCTTCTCTCCTGTGTGAATTTTCGTATTAAAAGTTGTCTCATATTCTGAACATGGATATGGTCTTTCATCTTTGTGAATGTTCCTGTGCATATAAAGGTACGATTCATTTTCAAAATCTTTCCCATATTCAGAACTCACAGACATTTCACCCAGTGTATGTCCAGTGCTATTATTGACAATCTGTGATTGATTATCTTCTACTTTATAAGAGGGAGATAAAATTAGACATCTATGGAAACCTCTTATCCAGTCTTTACCTGAAAAAATAAATAGTGCAAAGGTGTAAGAAATATCTCAGTAACATAAAGTCAACTATACTTATATCAGTGAAATCTGCCAAAGTTAGAAACATTAGTTGCTAATTTAAAAAAAAATCTAAACACTAATTAAAGGAAATTTGTCATCAGATATTATTTAGCACAATAAACTGTTGGTAGAAAGTGCCAGTTAGGAGTCTCCAGGTGCATAGAAACTGGAGTCTTCCTCTTCTAATTAGTAAAGTGTTTTTCTTATCAGAGAAAATATCTATAAATTGTACAAACAATATGAGTGACACATCGAATTTTCTACACAAATTTTGTTCCATAAGACATAAGTGATGCCCACAGATGACATTAGGCCAAATTTTGAGACAATTGGTGAATGTCCCCACTTTTAGAAGTGGAGTGAATTAATTACAGATTAGTTCGATTTTAAAAAGTGACTAAAAGGTCAAATCTTCATTCCAAAAACTTACTTTTACTTTACTTTATTAGACATGGGCGTACACCACCTTGCACTTGCATTAAATATATTATTACTTTGAGTGATTTCATACATTTCAGAAAGCAAAGAGAGACTTAAAACTGACAACAAAACAACCGTGTTAAAGATTTTGTGGTTCCATTGTGCCTCACACTGGAAAACACAGCCAGGCTGGAATCTAGGTTGAAGGCAGCTGATCTATAGAGCAAGAGCAATAAAGACATGGACTCCAAACTTATACAGAGTTGGATCTAGAATTTTAAAACCCAGAAAAACAAAGACATTGACTTAGAACTTGTTCAGACTTCTCAAGATATCTGAAACAGTCTTAGGCTACTTTTACACTTAAGTGGTTTTTTTTGGGTAGTGTGATCCGGCAGAGGATCTCAATACCAGAAAAAGACAAAAATAAAATCAAAACAAATCCATTTAAATCTGCTATTTAAATCCTCTGATGGATCTCAATAACAGAATTAACAATGCAAATGTGAAAGTAGACTGACAGAGACTTCAGAAATAAACAGTGTTGCATAAAAGCTGTTACACAGCCCAGTTGTGGCCACACAATTCAGACAGAACATCACTGATAGAACTCAGGAACTAAATGACAAGACTAACAAACACACAGACAAGAGGAGCAGATTCAGACACAGACTAAATATTGTGCATCCTTTATTAAAGAACAGGGTGGAGACATTTTGCAAAGAACAGGGTAGGTTGCCAAGAACACTACAGATGCCAACATGTTTTGGACATAGGGGTACATTTATTAAGCCAGGGCTTTTAGACGCTGGTCTTAATAAAGCCCTAAGCTGATGGTGGATCTGCCTAAGTTATCACTTTGGTGCATACGGCAACAGTCTAAATGCCTAAAACAGATGGCCCATCCCCTTCCTCACCCATGCATGCCCACAATTTTAGAACTGGAGTGAGTGGGGTTAAGTCACAGATAGTGGCGCAACTGACCGTTGTGCTGCCTCTTGCGTCTGAGATATACCTAATTTAGTCATATTTCAGCTTAGTAAAGGACCCCCATAGTGTCCCTCCTCATAGAGGCCAGAATGTAAAGAAAGGAGGCAGTTATGCACTGCCACACTGAAACATAGCCCTAGATACAGAACCACAATATCCAGCAACCAAGTCACGCTGTTTACAAAGGTGAACAGACATATAACACACTTCAAATTTAAATCTCAATAGGTCTATGAGAATCACAGAAAACAGGTAAGACATCTAGAAATGTAGTTTACACGGCAGCCATTAAGATAAACTGGTATCTATCTAATATAAAGCTTGCGTTCCAAAGAACAGAAGCAGCATGGGCAGCAGCTGACTGGCATTGGTTGCTAAAGTCATGTCTACTTTTCGCCAATATCCCCAATGTTTAATGGTAGCTTCATGCAGTGGCTTATTAGTAAAATTATAATATTAAAAATGATTTTGCTCTAGCAAATTCATAAGCTTCTTTATTTTTCATATTAAACTTGATTTCCAATTTCTGTGCCCCAAATGTCCCCATAATAACACATTACCCCCAGTGTATTAAATACAATCTGCCTAAATCATCAGACACTGTTATTGGTTCACAGCAAGGAGAGAACGTCTAATACTCCGTCTACTGCTCCGAGAAACATAAGACACCACCAGTTCTGCTTGAAACAGATGCTGGGGAAGCATTATACAGAGTATATGGGATTTTTCTGTGAAGAGTATTAAAGATGTTCCATTGTCTCCTGCGTTTATCTCATCTGTTTCTTTACACTACTATAACCCACAAACCCTACGCTGTCTGATACATTCCATTTTTACAATGGCACTTGGCCAGGCTGCCATTTTCCACATTTTATGTGGGGTCTCTAATTTCAAAATTAATTTTAGTAAATTACAAGCTGGAAATCCCTTTCAAGTAAATTTTTGGGACCAAGTATAGAATAAAATGAAATAAATTTGCTCACTTGATATTGATGTTTGTTATTGGCTCCCGCTCCACACTTCATCCAGCAATTTTCTTCTATCTGCTGACAAGCTTTTTATGCCAACTCTTTGGCGATCTAAGGATCATCCTACTATCCAACAGCGGTATTTAAAATTTGTTGATTTCTAAAGATTTGAAGAAGTGGGAAAATCATTCCAAACAGACCCAAAAATACTTTACTGCATGCGCTTTTCTGGCATTTTTTGTGCCATTTTTTCTGATGCTTTTTTCCCATACAGTGAAATAGGTGTAAAAATATCACACAAAAAAATAATAACTTCAGCATGCCTTACTTTTAAAAGTAAGCAAGCAAGAAAAAAATGCCACCTAAATAATAAATGCACCATCAGCAAAAAGAAAAAAAAGCTTGTGTATCCTACTATTTATTTATTTTTTTCCCCAAAGATTTTAAAATGAAATCTGGAGCTAAATGTGTATATGGCAAAGAAATGTGTGCAGTAAAATCAAATCAAACCAAAGTGGTTATAGTGGCTAACAGGACGAGTCTGCAGAGAATTTTGTGACATATTTCCAAATGTTAGCCAACGTTTAGAGATTTTAGAATAAGATAAAAAGGACTACATTTATAGCAGACTGAAGATAAAATAATGTGCACCAAATATCTGCAACTAGAATTTTCATAAATGGAGACAAGAATTTACTAGAACAAATGGCAGGACAAAAACAGCAGAATTCCTTCCTACTGTTTGAGACTCGGTGAGTCGAGCAGAGCAAAGGTTAATTATTTTTGCCGATCAGGCTGGTAAATGAGGTGCACTTTATATACTCTAACAAACCTGACACATTTTTAGCCACATTTTAGACACAAACCTGTTAATACTTCTGCCCCACTGTTCCTTATACACAGCACAGATTACAATATCTTATAATTCCTTCCACTTACAATCAGTTCAGTGACACTTACCAGACATGGACCTTCCACACACTCAGGACTTAACACTCAGTGTCTTCTCATCAGCAAGTCAGTGATCTGAGTATATTCCCTTGGTGAATTCCAGCTTTCTGAGCCATGTTCGGTATTTTATACCCCTTGGGTGGCTATAGCTATCAGCTCCTCCTCTTCCCCTCAGGAGACGCCCAGTCTCATTTTCATAATCAATGCAATCTTTCATCATCATATGTGGCTTCTGTCATTACCATATACAATGAAAGAATAATGGTGCCTCCTCCTTATCAACCAGTTTAGCATTTTCTAGCCTCCTGAGATGGTCCTTCATTTACACATTGTATTTGCAGGGTAGAGACCTATTGTTTACACTCCTATTTAGCATCTGTAAGAGATTCCTGGGATACTCCGAGACCTTTTCATATGAGAATCAGTGTAAACAATGAGCATTTTACATCTTGATTAGATACATTCCATCCATACATACAACCATATGACTCTCCATCTATAAATCACATATATGAAATACTTCATATTGCATCAAGTATAATAGATCAGAAGACTTTCAATATTCAAAGGTTCATAATTCGTACAGATTACAACTAGTAAATCTATGACAACTTTACATGAGTATTTGTTGTTTTAAGGTTGTCAGGCTTTCACTTTTCAGTTCTAAACAATACAATTTACTGACAGAAACTTGACAACAAAACCATGTATAAATGTTTCTGTTCCATGAAAATAATTTAGTAGCAATTATTACATTCACAGACATTTCTATTTTTCTGTTTGTTCTATCAGACAACTAACAGATTTTATATCACATTCGATTTTTTTATATATATATTTTTGGTATGACACAATCACTAGAAGGTCCACATTGTCTGCTGTGTAATTCACCTGTGGCCATCACCATGATACACTTTCAGGCTATCCTCACTGGGCTCTCATATATCTGTTGCTTCATCACAGGTTCGGAGACTGTAGACCTCTTCTGGTCATCTGCTTAGATTTTATCTGACTGTACTTATTCCTTCATTAGGAGCCACTTACCCCTCTGAGTCCATTTTTATAGTCCATAAAAATATCTGATGCTTCATAACAAGTGATCAACTTATAGAACAAAATCATATATGATCATTGTTTCATTATAGATGTTTCTGCTGTGCTCACAGTCAGACTCTGACTGGCCCACAGGGGTACAAGTGAATCCCCCCCCCAGGCCAGTCTGAGGACTTTTAGTATGCTACAAATTGCAACCTGTTTTCACATTCTCTAATAGCTCAGTGTGTTATTAGGTTGATTCCCGAGCAAAAGGTCACTGGTTCGAATCCAGGAGCAGCCATTAAGAAGATTTCCCAAGAAAAAAGAGACAGCATCATCCAGCTCATCCACAGTGGTATTCCGGCCATAAAAAGTGCTAAACTGCATTATGTGAGGGCCATGACAATTGGAAGAATATGAAATGAAGTCTGTCCATCCAGTCCAAAGCCAAGAAGAAGGGTATGTCCAAGAAAAATATACGAGTCAATAGGTCGGCTCATCACAAGTTTTATCAGTTCTGGCACTTCAAACACAACAGTAGAGATGGCTCGTATGCTTCATAACAGTGAGATCACAGATGTCCATGCAAGCACCATGCAGAAGTCTGGAATGGTAGCCCGAAAAAAGGTGAAGAAGCCTTGACTTTAATATAGAAACATAGAATGTGTCGGCAGATAAGAACCATTTGGCCCATCTAGTCTGCCCAATATACTGAGTACTATGGATAGCCCCTTATATCGTCATAAGAAGCATTGAGTTTGCAAAAAAGTACGAACAGTGAACAGTTGAAGATTGGAAACAGGTCATTTGGAGCAATGAGACAAAAGTCAATAGACTGGGCTCTGGTGGGGGCAAATGGGTCTGGAAGAAACAAGGGAAAAGGGGGCTAAAATCTCGAGAAATTGAAGGAACTGTCAAGCTCAGTGGAGGAAGCCTGATGATATTGAGTTGTTTCATAGCTAAAGGTGTTGGATACTTGACCAGGATCGATGGTCTCAATGTTCAGCTCTATGTGAGTACCCTACAAGACAAATTACTTGGTACAGTCAAGTACTATGGGTATTAAAAAGACAACATAGTGTTCCTAGCAGGACAGCATATGTCAAGATTGGCAAAGAAATGGTTCAAGGAACCTACTGCTGTTGTTATCCTCAGTAATGCTTGATATATAATCAGTGTGGAATTGCCGGTCACTTTGTCCCTCACTACGTGCTACCTGTGACTGCATATGCCGCTCGTGATGCTCCCTAATCTACTCACTGACCCTGTCTAAAAATAGCGCTACACTAATACACCCCTCCCGACATGTTTTGCCACATGCGTGGCTTCGTCAGGGGAAGTGGGGTATAGGCCATATAAGGAGCATCACGAGCGGCATAGGCAGTCACAGGTAACACGTAGTGAGAGACAAAGTGACCGGCAATTCCACACTGATTATATATCAGGCATTACTGAGGATAACAACAGCAGTAGGTTCCTTGAACAACAGCAGTTAATACACAGACAAGAGGAGCAAATTCAGACACAGACTAAAAATTGTGCATCCTTTATTGAAGAACAGTATGGAGACATTTTGCATAGAACAGGATAGGTTGCCTAGAACACTATAGATGCCAACATGTTTTGGACATAGGGGTACATTTATTAAGCACAGTCTTTTAGACACTGGTCCTAATAAAGACCTAAGCTGTTGGTGGATCTGACTAAGTTATCACTTTGGCGCATCCAGCACCAGTCTAAATGTAAGACAGCTCCCGAGCTGTCTTACATTAAGACCATTTTCTATGCCTAAAACAGATGCCCCATCCCCTTCCTCACCCATCATTTTAGAACTGGAGTAAGTGGGGTTAAGTCACAGATAGTGGCTCAACTGACAGTTGTGCTGCCACTTGCGTCTGAGATATACCTAATTTAGTCATAGTTCAGCTTGGTAAATGACCCCCATAGTGTCCCTCCTCATAGAGGCCAGAATGTAAAGAAAGGAGGCAGTTATGCACTGCCACACTGAAACATAGCTCTAGATACAGAACCACAATATCCAGCAACCAAGTCACACTGTATACAAAGGTGAACAGTGAACAGACATATAACACACTTCAAATTTAAATCTCAATATGTCTATGAGCACCACAGAAAACAGCTAAGACATCTAGAAATGTAGTTTACATGGCATCCATTAAAGTAAACTGGTATCCATCTAACACAAAGCTTCCATTCCACAGAACAGAAGCAGCATGGGCAGCAGCTGACTGGCATTGGTTGCTAAAGTCAACTTTTTGCCAATATCCCCAATGTTTAATGGTAGCTTCATCCAGTGGCTTATTAGTAAAAATATAATAGTAAAAATTATTTTGCTCTAGCAAATTCACAAACCCTACGCTGTCTGATACATTCCATATTTACAATGGCACCTGTGGCCATCACCATGATACACTTTCAGGCTGTCCTCTCTGGGCTCTTAGATATCTGTTGCTTCATCACGGGTTCTAAGAATGTAGACCTCTTCTGGTCATCTGCTTGGATTTTATCTGACTGTACTTATTCCTTCATTAGGAGCCACTTACACCTTTGAGTCCATTTTTATAGTCTTTAGTGATTAAAAATATATATTATGCTTCATAACAATTTATCAACTTGAAGAACAAAATAATTTCTGATCATTGTTTCATTATAGATGTTTTTGCTGTGCTCACAGTCAGTCAGTCAGACTCTGACTGGCCCACATGGTACAAGTGAATCGCCCCCAGGCCAGTCCATGGACTTTTTGTATACTACAAATTACAACCCGTTTTCACATTCCCTAATAGCTCAGTGTGTTATTAGGTTGATTCCCGAGCAAAAAGTCACTGGTTCGAATCCAGGAGCAGCCATGAAGAAGATTTTCCAAGAAAAAAGAGACAGCATCATCCAGCTCATCCATAGTGGTATCCAGCCATGAAAAGTACTATACTTCATCATGTGAGTGCCATAACGGTTGGAAGAATATGAAATGAAGTCGGTCAACAGGTCGGCTCATCACAAGGTCTATTAGTTCTGGCACAACAAACACTCCAGTAGAGGTGGCTCGTATGCTTCAGAACAGTGAGATCACAGACGTCCATGCAAGCACCATGCAACATACATTACACAAGTCTGGAATGGTGGCCAGAAAAAAGGTGAAGAAGCCTTGACTTCAATATTGTCATAAGACGCAGCGGCTCGAGTTTGCAAAAAAGTATGAACAGCTGGCAGTAGAAGATTTAAAACAGGTACTTTGGAGCAATGAGACAAAAGTCAATAGACTGGGCTCTGATGCGTGCAAATGGGTCTGGAAGAAACAAGGGAAAAGGGGGCTAAAATCTTGAGAAATTGAAGGAACTGTCAAGTTTAGTGGAGGAAGCCTGATGATATTGGGGTGTTTCATAGCTAAAGGTGACCTGGATCAATGGTCTCAATGCTCAGCTCTATGTGATAACCCTACAAGACAAATTACTTGGTACAGTCAAGAACTATGGGTATTAAAAAGACAACATAGTGTTCCCAGCAAGACAGCATATGTCAAGATTGGCGAAGAAATGGTTCAATGGTTCAAGAGAAATAGAGGTGCTCGATTTGCCCCCACAGTCCCCAGATTTCAACCCAATCGGTAGAGTTGAAGAAAAAGCGTATTCATAACCAAGTGATTGGACCAGTATGCACCAACATTGGGAATGTGTAGAAGAGACCTGAGAACAGATTTCGATTGAGACATGCTTGAATCTGATCGAGAGCATGCCCAGAATAATTCAGGCAGTGTTGAAAGGCAAAGGTGGATTTACCAAATAATATATAAATAATAAAAATTTGAATTTAGAATTTCAGGAGCAAAACAGTAACAATGCAGCTAATTGACAAGATTCTGCATAACTATCATATGCTAAATAGTTGCAAGTCCAATTTATGTATGAGATAGCCAAGATGATTGTCTATAAGGCTACTTTCACACTTGCGTTCGGGGTTCCGCTTGTGAGTTCCATTTGAAGGCTCTCACAAGCGGCCCCGAACGGATCCGTACTGCCCCAATGCATTCTGAGTGGATGCGGATCCGCTCAGAATGCATCAGTTTGGCACCGTTTGGCCTCCGTTCCGCTCAGCAGGCGGACACCCGAACGCAGCTTGCAGCGTTTTTGTGTCCGCCTGGCCGTGCGGAGCCAAATGGATCCCTCGTCCAGACTTACAATGCAAATCAATGGGGACGGATCCGTTTGACGTTGACACAATATGGTGCAATTTCAAACGGATCCGTCCCCCATTGACTTTCAATGTAAAGTCAGGAGTCCCCTATTAATATACCATCAGATCGTAGTTTTCTCCAATCCGATGGTATCCTATGGCACCGGACGGGGTTACAAGCAAAGTGTACTTGGCTTGCATGCTGACCTGCATTCCCTGGATTTTGTGTGGCTGTCATGGCCCATGAACAGGTAGGAACAAGAGTTAGGGACCACTCAATTGAGACGACCTTGACGCGGTGAGTGGCTTACTATGCTTTGGCCAAAATATAAACCAATGTCTCATCCAGCATGGAGGGCAGAGTGCTGGATGTAGTGTGCGATCACATTTGCATTTTCCGTTTGTGTATGTATTTCGCCATAGTGATGTGCACCTGCAGGCAGGTTGTGCGGACTCAAACCCCTATATTTTTTTCTCTGTAGCATATATTGGAGGCGTGGCGATCTCCTTTGAGTCATTGCACACCTGACCAGTTAATCTGTCCTGGAGGCTGGTTTTAAAGTCAGTATAAAACTGAGTCTGCTTATATAGAACCTACCATTAGCCATCTGGCTCCAGGAGAAGTATATGGTGGGTTCAGCATGCATGTTGGTACTTGCATCCCTGGATCCGATGAAAGCTGTAATGGCACCGGACGGGGTTACAAGCAAAGTGTACTTGGCTTGCATGCTGACCTGCATTCCCTGGATTTTGTGTGGCTGTCATGGCCCATGAACAGGTAGGAACAAGAGTTAGGGACCACTCAATTGAGACGACCTTGACGCGGTGAGTGGCTTACTATGCTTTGGCCAAAATATAAACCAATGTCTCATCCAGCATGGAGGGCAGAGTGCTGGATGCAGTGTGCGATCACATTTGCATTTTCCGTTTGTGTATGTATTTCGCCATAGTGATGTGCACCTGCAGGCAGGTTGTGCTGACTCAAACCCCTATATTTTTTTCTCTGTAGCATATATTGGAGGCGTGGCGATCTCCTTTGAGTCAAGCACACCTGACCAGTTAATCTGTCCTGGAGGCTGGTTTTAAAGTCAGTATAAAACTGAGTCTGCTTGTATAGAACCTACCATTAGCCATCTGGCTCCAGGAGAAGTATATGGTGGGTTCAGCATGCATGTTGGTACTTGCATCCCTGGATCCGATGAAAGCTGTAATGGCACCGGACGGGGTTACAAGCAAAGCGTACTTGGCTTGCATGCTGACCTGCATTCCCTGGATTTTGTGTGGCTGTCATGGCCCATGAACAGGTAGGAACAAGAGTTAGGGATTACTCAATTGAGACGACCTTGACGCGGTGAGTGGCTTACTATGCTTTGGCCAAAATATAAACCAATGTCTCATCCAGCATGGAGGGCAGAGTGCTGGATGCAGTGTGCGATCACATTTGCATTTTCCGTTTGTGTATGTATTTCGCCATAGTGATGTGCACCTGCAGGCAGGTTGTGCGGACTCAAACCCCTATAATGCTCCCATTGTCAGCCGTCATGCTCCCATGTCAGCCATCATGCCCCCATGTCAGCCATCATGTCCCCATATCAGCCATCATGTCCCCATATCAGCCATCATGTCCCCATATCAGCCATCATGTCCCTATGTCAGCCATCATGCCCCATGTCAAAGAGGAAACCGGCCAGCACTCGCTCCAAATTGCGCGCTGCACGGGAGAGGAGCAACCGCCAACGAACAACAAATCCCAGCAGCTGTGTCTTTGCAAATAGGTTTCTTTATTTCATTTCAAGTTCCAGAAAGTGTCCTATAACCAGGACGCGTTTCGGCGTACAAGCCTTTCTCAACAGGTACATCCAACAATAAATCACAAGCTATATATATAACAAGTACTGCCCACAAGGACGTCCTCACCCTAAGTGGGTGGTATTTTCAAATATGTCAATCAAATAACAGCAACAAATAACAGACATTTGGTAGAGGTTGTTTCCACCTTGTTGGAGAGTCTATATATCTTCTTCACAAGGTAGAGGTCTAAAAAGGATACATAAAAGTATATTGATTAAGTGTACGCATATATACACATCATAAATGCATGACCTCCTGTTTTTGAGATAAAAAATAAAATTAAGGGGAAGGCAGAACAATTTGTGACATTAGGTGTGATTGACCAACATCTTTGCAAGTTTTTGATTAATCATACCCCAAGAACACCAGTATTATATATATTACCAAAAGTCCATAAGACTTTGATTGACCCCCCAGGACGCCCCATTGTGTCCTCAGTGGGATCCATCTCATCTCCTCCAGCAGTCATCCTAGAAAAAGTTTTAACCCCTTTGGTAAAAATCACTAAGTCGTTCTTGTGGGACACACCCTACTTTCTTAGGATAATTGCTAAATTCGGCCCTGTTCCCCCTGACAGCCTCCTGGTGACCATTGATGTTGTAAGTCTATACACTTCAATCGGTCATCAGGAGGGTTTACAAGCTGTTTCGGCCCTATTGAGTAAAACTAAATACACAGCATTCGAACAAGATTTTTTCTTACAATTGTTACACCTTGTTTTATATGAGAACTATTTTATATTTATGGATAAGTTCTACCTCCAGAAGGGTGGTACCGCAATGGGGTCGAATGTGGCCCCGCCCTATGCTAATATACTTATGTCATCATTTGAAGAGAACGATATATACAATACTGAGCTATACCGCAATAATGTAATTCTCTGGAAAAGATTTATTAATGATATTTTTTTGCATATGGGCGGGGCCACATGAGATCCTATCGGATTTCATGCATCATTTGAATACTGTGTTTGATGGCCTTCAATTTACAGTTACATCTGACACCAATATGGTGAGCTTCCTGGACACGAGAGTCATTAAGGATCAAAAAGGGTTTCTTTCTACAGCTCTTCATTGTAAGGACACGGACAGAAACAGTATACTCCATTTTAAGAGTGCCCACCCACTGTCCCTTAAACAAGCCATCCCTAGATCCCAATACCAACGAGTGAGACGGATAGTCTCCGATCCAGTTATGCGAGACATAAGAATGGCTGAAATGACAGAGAGATTTCAGGAGAGGGGTTATCCCCAGTCTGTCCTCATGAGGGCTAGAGAAGGGATAGAGGGTGATATAGGCCCACGAGAGAGAAGTAAGATGTCCAGGATTGCGTTTATCCACAAGTTCCATCCGTTAAATGTAGGCATTGACAATATATTTAGGAAACACTGGCACCTGTTGGGTAAGGCATACCCTCAGGTCGATGTATTCAAGAGTCTACCCCTTATCTGTAACAAAAAGAACCCGAATTATTGTGATAAAGTAGTCCATGCAGATTTGGGTAGCACTAAATTGATGTTAAAACAACAGCAGATATCCACACTACGGATGGGTACGTTCCCCTGCCTGCATTGTCTACAATGTTCCCACATAATTAAAGGTCCCTCATTCCATCATCCACACACGGGCAAAAGCTTTGGAGTAAAAATTTTTTTTACTTGTGAATCAATGAATGTAATATACCTTATCAATTGCCCTTGTGGCTTGCTATATGTGGGTGAGACATTGCAGGCAGTGAGGGACCGTATCAGCAAACACAAGTCCGATATTAGGACAAAAAATATGATGTTGCCAATCCCCAACCATTTTGACAAATTGAAACATACTGTAGCACAACTACGGTTTCAAGTCTTGGAGCAGGTGGAGAGACCAAGGAGAGGGGGGGACATTAAGAGACTTCTCCTTAAACAAGAGGCCTTTTGGATACACACCCTTGATACACTGCACCCAAGGGGCCTGAATAAAGATTATGAGGTCATGCATTTATGATGTGTGTATATGCGTACACTTAATCAATATACTTTTATGTATCCTTTTTAGACCTCTACCTTGTGAAGAAGATATATAGACTCTCCAATAAGGTAGAAACAACCTCTACCAAATGTCTGTTATTTGTTGCTGTTATTTGATTGACATATTTGAAAATACCACCCACTTAGGGTGAGGATGTCCTTGTGGGCGGTACTTGTTACATATATAGCTTGTGATTTATTGTTGGATGCACCTGTTGAGAAAGGCTTGTACGCCGAAACGCGTTCTGGTTATAGGACACTTTCTGGAACTTGAAATAAAATAAAGAAACCTATTTGCAAAGATACAGCTGCTGGGATTTGTTGTTCCATTATGCCCCATGTCAGCCATCAGAGCAAATAAAACAAAATAACTGACCTCTCTTGCTCTAGGACGCCGCTGCTCCTCACCACCAGCGCTCTCTCTCTTGTTCCTGGTTCTCGGCTGTCAGCTGTGAAGGCTGCGAACGGCGTGAGATCACATGGTGCACAACCCTGCACAGCAGACAGCCGAGCGGAGGACCAGGAAGCGGCTAGTACAGATCCTTCACAGCTTCCCGGTCCTCCGGTACTAATGAAGCGCTTCCAAAAAGCGCTTCATTAGTATTCGCCCCATAAGACACAGGGGCATTTTTCCCTCACTTTGGGGGGAAAAAATTGCATCTTATGGGGCAAAAAATACGCATTAAGGCACCCGCTTGGTCTGCTATATTATAGCGCTGGGCCTGGTTTTATTGCAAAAAAGTAGTAAAATGTAATTGTATTTGCTATTAGAGTAATCACACTGACCCAGAGAATAAAGATATTATGTTATTTATACAAAGAAAATGTACGCAGTAAAATTTCTAACGTATTGCTGTTTTTCCCATTTCCCTCCCAGAAAGAGTTAATTCAGTTATTCAGTTTTTCAGCTTATGTGTACCCCAAAATTGCGCCATTAACAACTACAACTTTTCCTGCAAAAAAGAAGCCCTTATACAACTATATACAGTACAGACCAAAAGTTTGGACACACCTTCTCATTCAAAGAGTTTTCTTTATTTTCATAACTATGAAAATTGTAGATTCACACTGAAAGCATCAAAACTATGAATTAACACATGTGGAATTATATACAAAACAAACAAGTGTGAAACAACTGAAAATATGTCATATTCTAGGATCTTCAAAATAGCCACCTTTTGCTTTGATTACTGCTTTGCACACTCTTGGCATTCTCTTGATGAGCTTCAAGAGGTAGTTCCCTGAAACTTCACAGGTGTGCCCTGTCAGGTTTAATGAGTGGGATTTCTAGCCTTATAAATGGGGTTGGGACCATCAGTTGCGTTGAGGAAAAGTCAGGTGGATACACAGCTGATAGTCCTACTGAATAGACTGTTAGAATTTGTATTATGACAAGAAAAAAGCAGCTAAGTAAAGAAAAACGAGTGGCCATCATTACTTTAAGAAATAAAGGTCAGTCAGTCAGCCGAAAAATTGGGAAAACTTTGAAAGTAAGGGCTATTTGACCATGAAGGAGAGTGATGGGGTGCTGCGCCAGATGACCTGGCCTCCACAGTCACCGGACCTGAACCCAATCGAGATGGTTTGGGGTGAGCTGGACCGCAGAGACTGTTGGAAGACCATTTCAGGGGACTACCTCTTGAAACTCATCAAGAGAATGCCAAGAGTGTGCAAAGCAGTAATCAAAGCAAAAGGTGGCTACTTTGAAGAACCTAGAATATGAAATATTTTCAGTTGTTTCACACTTGTTTGTTATGTATATAATTCCACATGTGTTAATTCATAGTTTTGATGCCTTCATAGTCATGAAAATAAAGAAAACTCTTTGAATTAGAAGGTGTGTCCAAACTTTTGGTCTGTACTGTAGATGGAAAAATAAAAAGGTTATAGCTCTTGGAAGGCAAAGATGAAAAAAAGAAGAAAAAATGCTTGGTTGGTAAGCGCAAAACAGGCTTGGCACTAATGGGTTAAGTAACTGATAAGAAGCCCTACAATTGTTAAAAAGTAAAAAAAAAAATATATAACATTTTTGGGGAAAAAAAACTTCATTAGTTCTATTTTTTGCAAACAATTATATTGTTATATCACAGCACTCAGCTGCCCACCGCCTGGGAAGCACATAAGTGCCTGGAACACGGCATGCTTGTACAAATCTGTACATGGGCGTTTCTACCGCTTGAGAGGTAAAGGCTGCCATCTTTATTGGGAAACTGGATTTCATCTTCTTTTTCTGAATTATAATGTTATGTAACAAAAAAAACAAAAACAATGTATATAATTGATATCACTCACGTGTCAAGACCCATACAATAAAATGACCGCTTTTTTATATTACAAATGTAAACAATGTAAAGAAAAAATGCCCGTATTGCCATTTTCACTTCTTTACTCCCAAAAGAAAACAGAGTAAAAAGTGATTAAAAAGTTGTGTTTACCCTAAAATGGCACCAATGGAAACTGCACCTCGTCTCACAAAAATAAACCATAGATCATGGGCCCTTGAATGTAGGGGTACAATTTTTTTTTAAAAGGTTTTATTGTGCAGGAGATATATAAACTATATCAATTTGCAATTTTTATATCCACACCGATTCATAGAATAGTTATTATGTCACTAATACTACACAATGAACACGGGAAAACCAAACAATCATTGCAAAATTATTGTAAAACGTTTTTAAAAGTTATACATTTTGAAATGCAAAGGCGAAAAGGAGAACAAATAGCTGTGTCCTCATGAAGCAAAGTAGGCTTCTTCTTTAAAGGGGTTGTCCAGACAATAATATTCATCGTTAGGATAGCTTATCAATATCTGATTGGTGGGGGTCCGACTCCTAGCACCCCTGCTGATCAACTGTTTGATGAGGAGGCACCGCTCCTTGCCAGCTTCGCTTCCTGGTCATTACACTACACGTTGTCTCCAGTGGAACGACGGGTTAGTGTAATTACAAGTACTAGCTCCATACACTTGAATAGAGCGAGTACTTCTAATACACTGCACTTCCAAGATGAAGTACAGTGTAATAAAGAGGAAGCGGTTCACGCAAGGAGAACCACCCCCTCTTCAAACAGCTAAACAGCTGATCGGCGGGGGTACCGGGAATCTACCCCCAGCCGTTCTGATACTGATGACCTATTCTGGACGATTTAAATGACCATGAAATCTAATAAATGATAAAGAAATAAAACTATCATTGAGTGAAATTGAAATAAAAATAAAAGTTTCAAAGATTTGCCTCCATTGCTCCCATGTAATGTGTAGATGAGGCCGCACCTTGTGTATTGTCTACCACATTCACAGAGACATGTGATTGTCCACATTACAATAGTGAGAGATCCTCACCTGGACATTAGCCTCACAATGACTATTACTCCCATCATTCAGATGACGACTTCCCTCCCCCAGATAACAGTCCAGGGGTTTTGGGGAAAAATTAAAGAGAAACTTAAGATTTGATTCGGGGAGGTAAAAAAAATCTAGGATAGGGTTGGACACTTTGGGGCACAGGACTTTGTTTTCCCTCCTGCATAACGGAAACCAGACGGATACGTTATGCTTGTACATAGACTTCTATTATGACGGATGAAAATTGAATGCCGTTTTGCATTGTATCAGATAATTCCGTTATATTCCGTTAAAACACTGTTACAACAGAACCTATAACGGAATTCAAGTGTGAACCTGCCCTAAGATGGAATTGTGGATACGAGGCTTCCTCTCAGTTACTGCTTTGTGGGAAATGATAGATATGAAGCTGGTTTATCACAGTCTGCTGATTTCTGGAAGAAACAGGGCATAGTATTAGTGACATCAGGGTTTTAGTCATTTTCGCAGATGAATTAGTGTTGGGTGATAAGTGTTTCCTATAGTATCTACAGGTACAATATTCGTTTTCAACACAATCGGACTTGGACCTTTTTGAATTAGAACAACATGGGTTATTTGATACATTGATTAATAGTAAATCAAGAAAATATTATTGACAAAGTTTTATTTTTGGATGGACAAGAGAAATATGGGCTATATGGTGGAAAATATTACAGATATGTGGAAAAACTGTCAGTTCCGATCTCCCAGTTCCTTACCACTCAGTGCGCATGTATACCCAGCATTGATGGCCTACGTACTGCGTCAGTCGGTCCGCCCCTAAGCGTCATGTTGCTCCGTCCTCTACTGCCGATGTCATCCGGTCGCGACAAGTGCTCCCGATTACCTCATCCTGGCGTCGACGCGCAACGTACTGACCTCACAATGGGCGTCCCAGTGTTACCGCGGCAACACACAAAGACACTGAAGGTATCCAGGGATCCATAGGAGTCCCATACCTACAAACTGTGATAAATCACATGCGTAAGGGGAACTAGATAATCAATGATCCCAATCCATACAAGTATGGATTATGGGATAATGCCCCCAGACTGTCCGGGTGATGAATCTACATATTATAATAAAGTCAGATATGTATATGATCAGGCTAACCCCTATATGTTCTAATCTACAGAGTCATAATCTGATGTAACTATACACACTCCTCATAACCTAATTCTAAAGTGGGCAGCAACATATCCTGCTCCACCATTGTCAAAGGACAGAATTGCCGAATACACTCCCTCAGATAATCACGGATGGGGAAAAGGCCACTGTATGTAAAAACAATACTAGTATTGTACACCCACAAAGAAATCACACAACCCAAACTTAATCTATTGTGGCAACATTGAACTCAATGTTTAATCCATAGGGTTGGAGTGACTTCAGATTGTATATCCATTTGAGTTCTTTTTTTCCTCAAAATCTTGTTCTTGTCCCCTCCCCTTCGGAGATAACCTACCCCATCTATTGCACGAAACCGTAACTGATTTATGGAATGTCCACACTCAACAAAGTGCTTTGCTACAGGTTTGTCAATCATCCCTTTCCTTATTGTGCTCTTATGCTTATTGATCCGCTCCCTTAGTTCCATTGTCGTCTCACCAACGTATATAAAACTGCATGGGCACAGTATCATGTAAATGACATCTCCAAATGGGATCTAGCGGGTATCTTGGTAGTGATGTTGGATAAGGCTGTGGATGAGGGGATAATCAATGATGACCTGAGTAATTACTTACGAGTCAGCCATCCCATCACTCCCGTGATATATGTTGTCACAGTCGTGACCTTCTGTCTATGCTCTCGTTGCAGCTCCGTTCCTGTGTGTTGTTTGTGGTTCTTTATGGGTTAACTCCCCTGTGTGCCTATTAGAAGTTAATCCTCTCTGCTCCATGGGTGTGGCCTCTCTGCTGCACTCACGGAATCAGTATATTTGGCTCAGTTTCCCTTAGTTCTGGTTCAGCTCTTCTAGTATGTGTTTGTCTTGTCCTTTTCTTGGTTTGTACTTTGTCTCCCATGCTGCTGACCCATGGGATCCGTGTCTGGCTATGTTCTGTGAGTTCGCCTTCTTGTTCATTGTCGTCCTTTCTCCTGTGTTTCTGTTATCAGGGTTTCCAGTTATGTTTGAGTTCCCCTGTGTTTATTATTATGTCCTCATGCCTCTGCCCTGATTTGTCTTGTCTGCCTTGTTTCGTACCTGTCTTCCCCTATTTCATATTCGTTCCTCCGTATGGAGGGTTCTGTCCCTGCGTTAAGGGTTATTCTGTTCAGCAAGCCCTTGCTGCACCTTTCTTTGCAGCAGAGTGCCATGGGCAAGGCCATGCAGTTTACTTCTGGTGGAGCAAGTCCTCCTCTGCTCATTGTCACTCCTGTTTCCTTGCTATGTACTCCTGCTTGTGTTATCAGTTGCCCTGTTTGTAATTGCCTGTCTATGTTATGTTTGCCTATGTGCCGTCTGTACCTTCTGGTACCTGTTGTCCGTTCGTTCTTGCTGTCACTGTCTAGTTCATGCTCTGGAGTGGACCCTGGAAACTTCCTGCTGCAAAGTCTAACCCTACCATCTTTTGCCCTAGTGAATACCAGGAGTTTCTTATTCACGCCCCTCTGGAATATTACTAGACAGTGGCGCAGTGGGGGTTTTCTCCCACTGTGCTGACGGTACATAGAGTTCATGTTTTGTCTGTGCTGCCTTCCCTGGTTTTTGTTTGTGCAATAAACTTTTGTGTGTCTGTACCTGATTTCCATTTGTTTATTGCTTGACGACGCAGAGGTCTTTCGCTGGATCTCAAACTCGTGACATATGTGCTACCGAAGATCCATAAAAGATTAGTGGATCCCCCTGGCCGGCCCATTGTTTCGGGCAGGGGTTCCATTTTCAACACTGTCTCCATCTTTCTGGACAAGATCTTGCGTGTCCATGCGACCTCGACCCCATCCTACATTAGGGATACGGGTCACTTTTTGACCAAATTAAGTGAAATCAGATTACCTAAGAAGTTTTTGCTAGTCAGCTTTGATGTTGTATCACTATATAAATCTATTGACCATACATATGGGCTTAATGTCGTCGATTTGGCCCTGGCTAGCACGGGTCTCTCTCCGGGGGCGTGCCGGCTGATCCTCCACCTCCTGGGGGTGGTCCTGAGGAGGAATTATTTCCTCTTTGGTGACACCTTCTACCAGCAGAAGCGTGGGGTGGCCATGGGGTCCAATGTGGCCACGACCTACGCTAACATCTTCATGGCGGAGGTCGAGGATCGACTGGTATATCACTCCAATTTCAATGAGAGAGTCCTGTGCTGGTGGCGCTACATCGACGACATTTTCATGATTTTGGTAGGTAGCGCCATTGAACTAGAGGAGTTTCGCCAACATTTGAACTCTGGTGTCCGGGGACTCTAGTTCACTGTGACTATGTCAGACAGGGAGCTGCAGTTTCTGGACGTCAGGGTGTATCTGCAGGATGGGGTACTTAAAACTGATCTCGTTCAGAAACCCACTGACAAAAATACACTGTTGATGTATGATAGTAATCATCCACACAAGATGGTTGACTCGCTGCCGTGGAGCCAGTTGTTGCGGGTACACCGGGTTGTGTCGGAGGATGATACTTTTGAAAAACGTATTGATGAGATGTGTAGGAAGTTTACAAACAGGGGATATCCCAAGAGGTTGATTAGACGCACTAGGAAGAGGATTAGAGACACGGAGCGCAAGGACACTCTACAGTTGTATTCAAAATTATTCAACCCCCACAGAAATTGAGTGTTTTGGCCAGTTTGACATTGATTTTGATCATTTCAGTCATCTTGTTTACAATTAAATCAAAGAGGCACTTGTAAGTCAGAGAAATATAACATAACATTTATAATGAAATAACCACAAATGTCTTTTCTGTGCTCACATCATTATCAGTTTTATTCAACCCCCAAGTGACATTCAATCTTAGCACTTAGTACAACATCCTTTTCCATTTATAACAGCTTTTAAACATGAAGCATAGCTTGACACAAGTGTCTTGCAGTGATCTACGGGTATCTTCGCCCATTCTTCATGGGCAAAAGTCTCCAGTTCAGTCACATTCTTAGGCTTGCGCGATGCAACTGCTTTCTTTAAGTCCCACCAGAGGTTCTCAATCGGATTTAAGTCTGGTGACTGCGATGGCCACTTCAAAATGTTCCAGCCTTTAACCACCTCCGGACCGCCTAACGCAGGATCGCGTTCCGGAGGTGGCAGCCCTGCGCAGAGTCACGCATATACGCGTCATCTCGCGATGGCCGAGATTTCCTGTGAACCCGCGCACACAGGCGCGCGCGCTCACAGGAACGGAAGGTAAGAGAGTTGATCTCCAGCCTGCCAGCGGCGATCGTTCGCTGGCAGGCTGGAGATGTGTTTTTTTTAACCCCTAACAGGTATATTAGACGCTGTTTTGATAACAGCATCTAATATACCTGCTACCTGGTCCTCTGGTGGTCCCCTTTGTTTGGATCGACCACCAGAGGACACAGGTAGCTCAGTAAAGTAGCACCAAGCACCACTACACTACACTACACCCCCCCGTCACTTATTAACCCCTTATTAGCCCCTGATCACCCCTGATCACCCCATATAGACTCCCTGATCACCCCCCTGTCATTGATTACCCCCCTGTCATTGATCAACCCCCTGTAAAGCTCCATTCAGATGTCCGCATGATTTTTACGGATCCACTGATAGATGGATCGGATCCGCAAAACGCATACGGACGTCTGAATGAAGCCTTACAGGGGCGTGATCAATGACTGTGGTTATCACCCCATATAGACTCCCTGATCACCCCCCTGTCATTGATTACCCCCCTGTCATTGATTACCCCCCTGTAAAGCTCCATTCAGATGTCCGCATGATTTTTACGGATGCACTGATAGATGGATCGGATCCGCAAAACGCATCCGGACGTCTGAATGAAGCCTTACAGGGGCGTGATCAATGACTGTGGTGATCACCCCATATAGACTCCCTGATCACCCCCCTGTCATTGATTACCCCCCTGTAAAGCTCCATTCAGATGTCCGCATGATTTTTACGGATGCACTGATAGATGGATCGGATCCGCAAAACGCATCCGGACGTCTGAATGAAGCCTTACAGGGGCATGATTAATGACTGTGGTGATCACCCCATATAGACTCCCTGATCACCCCCCTGTAAAGCTCCATTCAGATGTCCGCATGATTTTTATGGATGCACTGATAGATGGATCCGATCCGCAAAACGCATCCGGACGTCTGAATGAAGCCTTACAGGGGCATGATCAATGACTGTGGTGATCACCCCCCTGTCATTGATTACCCCCCTGTAAAGCTCCATTCAGATGTCTGCATGATTTTTACGGATGCACTGATAGATGGATCGGATCCGCAAAACGCATCCGGACGTCTGAATGAAGCCTTACAGGGGCGTGATCAATGACTGTGGTTATCACCCCATATAGACTCCCTGATCACCCCCCTGTCATTGATTACCCCCCTGTCATTGATCACCCCCCTGTAAAGCTCCATTCAGATGTCTGCATGATTTTTACGGATGCACTGATAGATGGATCGGATCCGCAAAACGCATCCGGACGTCTGAATGAAGCCTTACATGGGCGTGATCAATGACTGTGGTGATCACCCCATATAGACTCCCTGATCACCCCCCTGTCATTGATTACCCCCCTGTAAAGCTCCATTCAGATGTCCGCATGATTTTTACGGATGCACTGATAGATGGATCCGATCCGCAAAACGCATCCGGACGTCTGAATGAAGCCTTACAGGGGCATGATCAATGACTGTGGTGATCACCCCATATAGACTCCCTGATCACCCCCCTGTAAAGCTCCATTCAGATGTCCGCATGATTTTTACGGATGCACTGATAGATGGATCCGATCCGCAAAACGCATCCGGACGTCTGAATGAAGCCTTACAGGGGCATGATCAATGACTGTGGTGATCACCCCCCTGTCATTGATTACCCCCCTGTAAAGCTCCATTCAGATGTCTGCATGATTTTTACGGATGCACTGATAGATGGATCGGATCCGCAAAACGCATCCGGACGTCTGAATGAAGCCTTACAGGGGCATGATCAATGACTGTGGTGATCACCCAATATAGACTCCCTGATCACCCCCCTGTAAAGCTCCATTCAGATGTCCGCATGATTTTTACGGATGCACTGATAGATGGATCCGATCCGCAAAACGCATCCGGACGTCTGAATGAAGCCTTACAGGGGCATGATCAATGACTGTGGTGATCACCCCATATAGACTCCCTGATCACCCCCCTGTAAAGCTCCATTCAGATGTCCGCATGATTTTTACGGATGCACTGATAGATGGATCCGATCCGCAAAACGCATCCGGACGTCTGAATGAAGCCTTACAGGGGCATGATCAATGACTGTGGTGATCACCCCCCTGTCATTGATTACCCCCCCTGTAAAGCTCCATTCAGATGTCTGCATGATTTTTACGGATGCACTGATAGATGGATCGGATCCGCAAAACGCATCCGGACGTCTGAATGAAGCCTTACAGGGGCATGATCAATGACTGTGGTGATCACCCCATATAGACTCCCTGATCACCCCCCTGTAAAGCTCCATTCAGATGTCCGCATGATTTTTACGGATGCACTGATAGATGGATCCGATCCGCAAAACGCATCCGGACGTCTGAATGAAGCCTTACAGGGGCATGATCAATGACTGTGGTGATCACCCCATATAGACTCCCTGATCACCCCCCTGTAAAGCTCCATTCAGATGTCCGCATGATTTTTACGGATGCACTGATAGATGGATCCGATCCGCAAAACGCATCCGGACGTCTGAATGAAGCCTTACAGGGGCATGATCAATGACTGTGGTGATCACCCCATATAGACTCCCTGATCACCCCCCTGTCATTGATCACCCCCCCTGTCATTGATCACCCCCCCTGTCATTGATCACCCCCCTGTCATTGATCCCCCCTCTGTAAGGCTCCATTCAGACATTTTTTTGGCCCAAGTTAGCGGAATTTATTTATTTTTTTCTTACAAAGTCTCATATTCCACTAACTTGTGTCAAAAAATAAAATCTCACATGAACTCACCGTACCCCTCACGGAATCCAAATGCGTAAAATTTTTTAGACATTTATATTCCAGACTTCTTCTCACGCTTTAGGGCCCCTAGAATGCCAGGGCAGTATAAATACCCCACATGTGACCCCATTTCGGAAAGAAGACACCCCCAGGTATTCCGTGAGGGGCATATTGAGTCCATGAAAGATTGAAATTTTTGTCCCAAGTTAGCGGAACGGGAGACTTTGTGAGAAAAAAATTAAAAATATCAATTTCCGCTAACTTGTGCCAAAAAAAAAAAATTTTGATGAACTCGCCATGCCCCTCATTGAATACCTTGGGGTGTCTTATTTCCAAAATGGGGTCACATGTGGGGTATTTATACTGCCCTGGCATTCTAGGGGCCCCAAAGCGTGAGAAGAAGTCTGGTATCCAAATGTCTAAAAATGCCCTCCTCAAAGGAATTTGGGCACCTTTGCGCATCTAGGCTGCAAAAAAGTGTCACACATCTGGTATCGCCGTACTCAGGAGAAGTTGGGGAATGTGTTTTGGGGTGTCCTTTTACATATACCCATGCTGGGTGAGAGAAATATCTTGGTCAAATGCCAACTTTGTATAAAAAAATGGGAAAAGTTGTCTTTTGCCAAGATATTTCTCTCACCCAGCAAGGGTATATGTAAAATGACACCCCAAAACACATTCCACAACTTCTCCCGAGTACGGCGATACCACATGTGTGACACTTTTTTGCAGCCTAGGTGGGCAAAGGGGCCCATATTCCAAAGAGCACCTTTAGGATTTCACAGGTCATTTACCTACTTACCACACATTAGGGCCCCTGGAAAATGCCAGGGCAGTATAACTACCCCACAAGTGACCCCATTTTGGAAAGAAGACACCCCAAGGTATTCCGTGAGGGGCATGGCGAGTTCCTAGAATTTTTTCATTTTTTGTCACAAGTTAGTGGAAAATGATCATTTTTTTTTTTTTTTTTTCATACAAAGTCTCATATTCCACTAACTTGTGACAAAAAATAAAAACTTCCATGAACTCACTATGCCCATCAGCGAATACCTTGGGGTCTCTTCTTTCCAAAATGGGGTCACTTGTGGGGTAGTTATACTGCCCTGGCATTCTAGGGGCCCAAATGTGTGGTAAGGAGTTTGAAATCAAATTCTGTAAAAAATGACCTGTGAAATCCGAAAGGTGCTCTTTGGAATATGGGCCCCTTTGCCCACCTAGGCTGCAAAAAAGTGTCACACATCTGGTATCTCCGTACTCAGGAGAAGGTGGGGAATGTGTTTTGGGGTGTCATTTTACATATACCCATGCTGGGTGAGAGAAATATCTTGGCAAAAGACAACTTTTCCCATTTTTTTATACAAAGTTGGCATTTGACCAAGATATTTATCTCACCCAGCATGGGTATATGTAAAAAGACACCCCAAAACACATTCCCCACCTTCTCCTGAGTACGGCAATACCAGATGTGTGACACTTTTTTGCAGCCTAGGTGGGCAAAGGGGCCAATATTCCAAAGAGCACCTTTCGGATTTCACAGGTCATTTTTTACAGAATTTGATTTCAAACTCCTTACCACACATTTGGGCCCCTAGAATGCCAGGGCAGTATAACTACCCCACAAGTGACCCCATTTTGGAAAGAAGAGACCCCAAGGTATTTCGTGATGGGCATAGTGAGTTCATAGAAGTTTTTATTTTTTGTCACAAGTTAGTGGAATATGAGACTTTGTAAGAAAAAAAAAAAAAAAAAAATCATCATTTTCCGCTAACTTGTGACAAAAAATAAAAAGTTCTATGAACTCACTATGCCCATCAGCGAATACCTTAGGGTGTGTACCTTCCGAAATGGGGTCATTTGTGGGGTGTTTGTACTGTCTGGCCATTGTAGAACCTCAGGAAACATGACAGGTGCTCAGAAAGTCAGAGCTGCTTCAAAAAGCGGAAATTCACATTTTTGTACCATAGTTTGTAAACGCTATAACTTTTACCCAAACCATTTTTTTTTTACCCAAACATTTTTTTTTATCAAAGACATGTAGAACTATAAATTTAGAGCAAAATTTCCATATGGATCTCGTTTTTTTTGCAAAATTTTACAACTGAAAGTGAAAAATGTCATTTTTTTGCAAAAAAATCGTTAAATTTCGATTAATAACAAAAAAAGTAAAAATGTCAGCAGCAATAAAATACCACCAAATGAAAGCTCTATTAGTGAGAAGAAAAGGAGGTAAAATTCATTTGGGTGGTAAGTTGCATGACCGAGCAATAAACGGTGAAAGTAGTGTAGGTCAGAAGTGTAAAAAGTGGCCTGGTCTTTCAGGGTGTTTAAGCACTGGGGGCTGAAGTGGTTAATCTGCAACCATGCTCTAGTGGACTTGGAGGTATGCTTGGGATCATTGTCCTGTTGAAAGGTCCAACGTCTCCCAAGCCTCAGGTTTGTGACGGACTGCATCACATTTTCATCCAATATCTCCTGGTACTGAAGAGAATTCATGGTACCTTGCACACGCTGAAGCTTCCCTGTACCTGTAGATGCAAAACAGCCCCAAAGCATGATTGACCCCCCGCCATGCTTCACAGTAGGCAAGGTGTTCTTTTCTTCATAGGCCTTGTTCTTCCTCCTCCAAACATAGCGTTGATCCATGGCCCCAAACAGTTCTAATTTTGTTTCATCAGTCCACAGAACACTATCCCAAAACTTTTGTGGTTTGTCCACATGACTTTTGGCATACTGCAGTCGACTCTTCTTATTCTTTGGAGACATCAAGGGGGTGCGCCTGGGAGTTCTGGCATGGAGGCCTTCATTATGCAGTGTGCGCCATATTGTCTGAGCTAAAACTTCAGTACCCACATCTGACAAATCTTTTTTCAGTTCCTCAGCAGTCACACGGGGACTTTTCTCCACTTTGCGCTTCAGATAGCGCACAGCAGTTGAAGTCAGCATCTTCTTTCTGACACGACCAGGTAGCGTTTCAACAGTGCCCTTTGCCTTGAATTGGCGAATGATGCTTCCTATGGTGTCTCTTTTTATGTTTAACATCTTTGCAATCTTCTTATAGCCATTGCCCTTCCTGTGAAGAGAAATCACCTCTTCTCTTGTCTTCACCATGTTTATAAACACACCAGTAAATGTCTAGAAGGAGCTGAGTATCACAGTCCTTTTACATCTGCCTAATTGGTGCTTATTATGCTTGATTGCTGCTCCTTGACATCCACAGGTGTTTTCAATACCTGATCGAAAACACTTGAATGAACCTCTGTTCTTAAGAGTGGTAGTTATTAAGGGGTTGAATAATTGTGTCAATGAAGAAATCACAAAAAAAACATTTAATACTGTATTACAAAAACAATTGATGTCATTTTAGTTGCATTTGGTTCTTTAAAAAGTCCTTGTAAGATTTCATTCTGAACACAATTACAAATGTACACTAAATTTCCTAAAACCCTTTACAGCATTGGGGGTTGAATAATTTTGAACACAACTGTAAATGGGAGTTTCCACAGCAGAATTGAGACGAGGATCCCTTTTGTATCCATCTATGGTGAAGATAGTGGTAAAATCGCCACAATCCTTAGAGAAGAATGGCAAATTGTACATCGTGGCCTGCCCACTATCCATTAACCCTATGGATTAAACATTGAGTTCAATGTTGCCACAATAGATTAATTATGGGTTGTGTGATTTCTTTGTGGGTGTACAATGCTAGTATTGTTTTTACATACAGCAGACTTTTCCCCATCTGTGATTATCTGAGGGAGTGGATTCGGCAATTCTGTCCTTTGACAATGGCGGAGCAGGATATGTTGCTGCCCACTTTGTTTATTGGGGGGACAGAATTAGGTTATGAGGAGTGTGTATAGTGACATCAGATTATGCCTCTGTAGATTAGAACATATAGGGGTTACCCTGATCATATACATATCTGACTTTATTATAATATGTAGATTCATCACCCGGACAGTCTGGGGGCATTATCCCATAATCCATACTTGTATGGATAGGGATCATTGATTATCTAGTTCCCCTTACGCATGATATTTTTTCACAGTTTGTAGGTATGGGACTCCTATGGATCCCTGGATACCTTCAGTGTCTTTGTATGTTGCCGCGGTAACACTGGGACGCCCATTGAGAGGTCAGTAAGTTGCGCGTCGACGCCAGGATGAGGTAATCGGGAGCACTTGTCGCGATCGGATGACGTCGGCAGTAGAGGACGGAGCAACATGACACTTAGGGGCGGACCGACGGACACAGTGCGTAGGCCATCAATGATGGGTATACATGCGCACTGAGCGGTAAGGAACGCCGGACATGGCAAGTGTCATTTTGTTTTATATTTGAGATTCAGTAATTACAGGTGTTATGTGATGATGGGGTTAACCTTCAGGAGGATTGTTGGAGACTCAGGTGAGGCACATAGGTGAATTAGATGAAGTGAACACACATTCTCATTGGTGTATTTGTGCCATTGCCTGCAATTGGATAATCTGGATGGGGGTGGTGCACTTGTTTTTTATTAGAAATTGATGGATGTAACACAATGTGAACAGGCTTGACAAAGGCTGTGTATCAGCCGAAACGTTGCAATTTGTATTACTGCTTTGAAGTCCTAATAAAGTCGATGATGTGAGATGCTGCTGATACCGTCTGCATTTTTCTACGCTCTGGATAGGTCATCAATATCTGATCGGCAGGAGTCCGATACCCAGAACCCTTGATGATCAGCTTCCTAGGCCATGTGATGTCACCTTACATCGGTCACATGGCCTAGCTATAGCTCAGCCCTATTGAAGAGAATGGGCTGAGCTGCTTTACTAATCACAGCCTCTGTACTATGTATGGTGCCGTGCTTTGAGAGATGCCGGGAGCCAGAGCTCCAGTGAGCATGGAGGGTCCCTGTAACAGCTGATTGGTGGGGTTGCCAGAAGTCAGACCTCACCGATCTCATAATGTTGACCTATCCTGAGGAAAGGTCATCATTATATTTATCAGGATAACCTCTTTAATACTATCAAATAATTTTAAAAAATTATATTCTTCAGATTGCTAGGTGGGTAATTGCTCTCTCCTCATTTTGCTCCGGGTGTCCCAAAGTTCTGGCAGATGGTAGAGGATTGTTTATTTTTACTTGTGTTTTTTATTTTTTATGATTATCCAAAGAAGATGTATTGTGGATTACGTTCTGTCATTGAGTGAAACTGAAAGTTCCATGGATATGCCTCCATTGCTCCCCTGTAATGTGGAGATGAGGCCGCGCCTTGTGTATTGTCTACCACATTCACAGAGACGTGTGATTGTACAGAAAACAATAGTGAGAGATCCTCACCTGGACATTAGCCTCACAATGACTTCTACTCCAGTCATTCAGATGGTAATTTTGCTGGCCCAGATAACATTATAACAAGCGTTTTCTTTGTCACACACTTTCAGCAGTTTGACTGGGTATTTTATTTATTTTTTTAAAGAGAAGCCAGTGGTATGACACCAGAAAAAAAGGCAAATCTAGAGCATGCTGCATTCTGGAAGAGAAATCATGGACATCACAAGAAATATAGTGTACTTCATTATTATTTATTATCGTGTAGAAAACATTTAGATTCAGCTTTTTTGCCAACAACATGTTGCAGAAAACAAATAATTAGATAAAAACACTATGGATGAAATTGGCCTAAGGCCACATGTACACGTTCGTGGTTTGAGTCCTCATGATAACTACTCTGTTTGGGGATCGGATGCAGATTCATTCACTTCAATTGGGCTCTCCACATCCACACATCCGTTCTGCGGCCCCGCAAAAAAATTAGGATAAGACTGTTTAATTGTGGGCTGGATGTTCCATAAAATGTGGAAAACAAACGGCCAGAATCCGTGTTTTGCAGATCCGCCGTGGGCATGAGTCAGTTTTCGGTCAGTGATTTCCATAATTGATTTTGAGCCAAAACCAAGTGCGTCTTTTAAACACAGAACAGGCGCAGATCTGTCTCTTACACTTTATCTCTGTGTAGGCTTCACTACTGGTTTTGGCTCACAATTCAGATGGCTGTATGCTGTCCGCTAAAATGAGGATCCATTTTTTTGGCAGACAATTCCGCATGTTCACAAAAAAAGGGATTGCATTTTACATTTTTGTGTAACATAGACTTCAATGGGCCACATCTTGATTTTCACTGTCAAGTATAAAACATGTATTATTTATTTTGTGGAGCCGTGGAACAGAAGAAAAGGGCCACATTGAAGTGAATGCAACATACGGCCGTCTGAATGAGCCCTTAGTGATAAGCGAAGTTTGCAAAAACTCAATTCAGTTGCTTTGCCAAATTTCAGAAAAAAATTTCCTTCATGACGGATTATTTAGTCACAAAGTGCATTTCCTTGTAAGTAGCGGGCGCAATGACAATTGCGCCCCTCCCCATCCCCGTCAATGAATTTCTCAGATGCCACGTTTATTGCTTGTTGCGACATCTGAGATGAAAAATTAGGGCTTTTAGGGGTTAGTCATTTAAAAAAAATACTCATCTTATCCATTTGAGCTCAAAATGGCCGCCATAACCATCTTGATTGAAGATTTTGCGCAAAATCTCATGCAAAGGATGTATGATGTCACCATGCTGACCAGCTTGATCACGTCATACGTCAACATTCACAAGATTTTGCCCTGGATGTTCAATCAAGATGGTTGTGGTGGCCTCTTCGTGCTCAAATGGATGAGGTATGAATTTTTTTTACCGCCATTTCATGGAAAATTTTATTGTTACCATAAAGCATGAGGAATTTTGTCTTTGCGGCCTATTCACAATCACTAATGGAAATCACTGACCAAAACACTGACGTGTCAATGAGGCATTACTGATATAATGATGTCTTTTCAACTACAATTTTGTTGTTGTTTTTGCAGTAAAAACATCAACTTTAAAAGCTACCTGTAAGTCTATGGAACTTCACGGTATTACCAAAGTGTATAAGATCATAATATAATGTACACTATCATGTGGAGATCTTTTTTCTATATGAAAATTGTATAGCTTTATATATTACATATCTGTCACGGAGTTCCGAAGGTGCACTCGGTCCCCCATTGCCTGCAGAACTGTTGCTTAGCTTTTGGAATGAGGTTCTGTGTTTGACCTCATTCCCAGGGTGGCTTTACTAGCTGGGTGGCTCCCTGCTCCTAGTCTGCCTTGAGCGCCGAGCTGATCACTTGGTGCTCGACTGGTTGGTCTGTCGGTCATGTGATGCTGGCCACGTCACATGACCCTCACTCCCCACTATAAATACAGGCAGCCTGCTGGCTACGGGTTGCCTGTTAATTTCTAGGCTCCTGGCTATTTGTTGGACTACTGAATATTTACCTGATCCTGTTCCCTGACGATCCTCTGCCTGCTCCTCCTGTACTGCGCATACATCCTGGTATTGTGACCTCGGCTCCCACCTGACTACTCTCTTAGGACTCCTCTTGTACTTCGCTACTCTCCTGGTATTTGACCCCGGCTTCTCCTGACCATTCTTTGCTTAATCCGTTGTACTGAGCAGCTCTCTTGGTTCTGACCCGGTTCGTTCATGTTCCGTATTTTGAAAAAAGGTACTGGGCACTCTCTAGAATAAAAGGAACCTCACAATTTATTATCAATAGGACATATAAACATATAGACAATTCATTTAATACCATTAAAACACCATAACATAAAATCCGGATAAATATAATAAAATATGAAATATAAAACTAAATTCCTATTAATCTAAAAAATATTTAGGAATAAGACCGCCTCTGATTATTCGGGGATAAAACGTCTTTTAAATAAATGTTCCTCCAACTTTGAGTTTGGGTATACTGTAGAAATATTCTTTAGGGTATTGATAGCCCAAATATAACTTCTCCTCCGCAAATGAAATGAAATCTCAGATTTTCAATACAGTGATTTAGTTATGCGGCGTCCCGCTTTACTCACTGTTCAGTTGAAATGCTTTATTCCGCTGCTGTGCCGGTACTTTGAGTTCAGGGATATCACATATGAGTTTCGTTCCCCTCTCTGTCTCGTAGGCGCCGCTCTATCAGTAGAAGAGCCGGCGCTCGATGGTTAATGCAGGCTCCTTTTTTCTGCGCTGGACTTGATTTGTAGATGAGGGTGTGATACTCCTCAGAGAAATCCTTTTGGAGTGCGCATAAGGTCTGCAGTGAGACACAGTAGATCCGGGTATCTATGATACTTTAGCACGGAAAGTCAATGTCCATCAGGGGGGATCCTAGCACCAAACGCGTTTCGGGGTCTGTTATCACCCCTTCCTCAGTGGTAATGAGTCCCCCTTCTAAGCTTCTTTATATAGTCTTAGATAATGACACAACTATCATCTGCTGTGTAATTGGACTTGTTTCACAAGACCTGGTGTGGATTTTGGAAACGCCTCATTTTCAACAGTTTCTTTTATTCTCTATACTAAATTTGTATATACTTCTTTTTATCCTTCAGCTATATCCCAATATAGGCAGTACAAAATGTAGAAAAACAAATTAAGTTGGCATTAAGCAAATATCAATTTTTATCACTACATTCAGTGTGATTTGTCGCCATTTCTATAATATCTTATCTGCAACAAAACGCAATCTCTCCCGCGGTATTCATGCGGTTTTCTTCCGACTTATTCATATCACCAAAATTTACTAGCATCCAATAAAATTTAGAATTAAACACTTGCACAAGCATCAATATAAATATACATAAATAAATATATGACTAATTATTTTTATACATTTTTTCAAAAAATCTTTTTAATTTCTACAAAGTTTTTACGTAGGGTGTGGGCGAGTTCGTGGCTAAGCAGAGTATACATGAATAGTGTCGGATACGGGACTGAAGTGTCGGTGGAGGCCCGCCGCGGAGGACCGGACCCCCCCAGAAAAAAAAATTCTTCACTGGGAAGGATCCCGTCTCCCGCCGCGGGCCCCCCCCCATCATAAGAATCCGAATAACTCGAACTCTGAGTTCAGTCCTCCCGGCACAAGTGTGTTCAGTTCATAAATTCTCTGCGTCTCCACCCTCGACATTTTGCCTATATGATCTCCCCCCCTCCATTCTTTGGTCACCTTGTCAATTGCGGCAAATTTTATCCCAGATGGATTCTGATTATGTAGCATTTTAAAATGTTTGGACAACACGTGTGTCTCCAATCCTTTTTTAATGTTAGCTACATGTTCGGAGATACGTTTTTTCAACATTCTTTTTGTTCTCCCCACATATTGCTTCCCACAGGGACATTCTATAATATAAATTACGTTTTCAGAACTGCAGGTTAAAAAATCTTTTATAACATGTTTGTGGTGATTCACTGTTGAAATCACTTCTCCTGTTTTGCGTGGGAATGTGGTAATTTTGCAATTGCCACATTGCCCACATCTATAGAATCCTTCCATATGGATCCAGTTTTGTATGGAGGGTTCAGGTATTTTATTCTTTTTTATCGTAGGTGCCACTATATTTGCCAGGTTAGGGGCCTTGGTGAAAGTAATGCATGGATTAGGTGGGATCAGGGGGCCTATTATTTTTTCTTTCTTTAATATGTGCCAATGTTTGCGTATGATTCCCTGAATTTTTCTATATTCATTATTAAATGGGAGTGTAATCCTAATTTGATCATTTTTGCAAACTTCATCTTCCACCTTTTTATTTTTATTTTCAAAAAAATCTTTCCTTTGCATTCGTCTCACTTTATCTAGTGATCCCTTAATCAAACTCTCTGGATACTCTTTTTCCCTAAATGCTTCTGACATTGCGAATGCCTCCTTCTCAAATTGTTCATCCATCGTACAGTTACGTTTTAATCTTTGAAATTGTCCCTGTGGGATATTTGTCAACCAATTGGGAAGATGACAGCTACTGTACAAAATATAACTGTTCCTGGTTGCAGGTTTGATGAATGTGCAACTTTTTAAAAAACCGTCTTCTACATATAATTTTAAATCTAAAAATTCTAAAATGTCTTGACTAATATTGTGGGTAAATTTGAGATTAAAATCATTTACATTAATAATATTGAGAAATTCTTCCAAACTACTTTTGCCCGATTTCCAAATAAAAAACACGTCATCTATATATCTTTTCCAGAGCACCAGGTCCGTCCCCAGCCGGGGCGTTATGGCCAGATCTTCCCAAAATGCCATAAAAAGATTGGCATAGCTGGGGGCGAACCTGGTGCCCATCGCCGTGCCCTGAATCTGTAAGTAAAAATTTCCCTCATAATAAAAATAATTGTGCGTTAAAATGAAATCTATCCCTCTTATTAAGAACTCTATTTGGTCATCTTTTAAACTTCCTTCTTTTTTTAGTTGAGCACTCACTGCCTCCTTGCCCTGTTTGTGTTTAATGATCGTGTACAGTGATTGTACGTCCAGAGAGCCCATCCACCAGCCTTCCTCAAATACCATATTTTCCACAGTTTTGATTATTTCTGTGGAATCTTTCGTATAGGAGGGGATTTTTTTAACTATTGGTTGTAATAATGTGTCTATATACTGGGACAGATTACATGTTAAGGAATCTATCCCTGACACTATTGGGCGACCTGGTGGATTTGTCATATCCTTAAGGATTTTTGGTATGCAATAAAAGATTGGGATTCTCGGGTATTTGTTTAAAATAAAATTATATTCCTCATCTTTTAGAATGCCCTTCATTTTACCTTCTTCACATAGTTTGACCAGTTCTTCAAAAAATTCATTTGTGGGATCTTTAGTAAGTTTCTGATATGTATTAGTATCAGACAATTGTCTAAGACATTCCGAATTGTAATTTTCCGTATTTTGTATTACTATCGACCCTCCTTTGTCGGCAGGGCGGATAATAATATTATTGTCCTTTTGTAACTGTTTCAAAATACCAATTTCGCTTTTCGTTAGATTTTGGCGCTTAAACCTATTCGTATCTTTAATCTTACGTATGTCATTTCCTACATTCTCCCTAAAAGACGCCATTTCTTGGCTGATTTCGTTTCTCGGATATTTTTTTGAACGATTTTTTAGGTTAGTGTGGGTGTAATTTTTGCTTTCTATTCCACTTATTTGTAGTTCCCTTTCTATAGGATTTTTAGCGAAATATTTTTTTAGACATAGGCGTCTTATGAATTTTTCTATCCCAATAAACGTTGTGAATTTGTTTAATTTTTCGGTTGGGGCGAACTTTAAACATTTGTTTAAAAGATGACTTTGGACTTCTGTTAATATAGTGGAACTTAAATTTATGATAGCATCGTTATTTACTGATGTGTTTTTTACCTGTGATAGTGATCCCTTCCTCCTACCTCTCCTTGTTCTAACCTTTCTTCTTCGTGAAATCGTCTGGTTTGTGCATTGTGATTGTGTGCATTGGGGTATTGGTGGTGTCTCCCTGATCTCGGTGTTTTGTAGTCTTGCTGTGTCCAATGTGATTGAGGTCTGTCCCTCAAATTGTAGTGATGATCTATTGGGGAATTGTGGTGAGCCCTGTATGTTTTCTTTGGAGGTGATGGGTGTCTCTTGTGCGTGTGCGGTGATGTGGGGGAGTTCGATCTAAAAAAGACTCCCTTTCTTCCAAAGCTTCAAACCTATTGTGTACTGGAATGTTGAAATTAGGGTGTTTATTTGAATCTTTACTTTCTTTTTCTTTTATTACTGGGCTCGTGCCTATTTGAGTGTCTCCCTTACTTGCTACCATTATTTGTTCCACATTTTGTTCTTTCCTTTCTTTTCTTTCTCTTTTATGAAAAAAGAATTTTTTTATTTTTTTGTCCATTATTTCCCGTTCTATTCTGTCCAAATTGTTGCACAATCTGTTCTGCAATATATTAGATTCTTCATTCTTTGGAAATTTGTCTGTTATAATTTTAATTTCAGCAATTTTTTGCGTAGTTTCCTCCAAGATTATGCACCGCCTTGTAATAATCAGGTGGGTTAGAGCTATGGATTGCTCCTGTAATAATTTATCCCACTCCCGACTAAAATCTGGACTGCATAAATCCTGGGCCGGGGTTTTTATATGTAATAACCCTTTAGGGATCCGATTTATTTCTATACATCTTTTGAGGGTTTTTATTTCCCATCGTTGTTTCAATTGACGGATCAACAGGCTTTCCAATTCTCTAAAAACTGTGCCCATGTGTACATCTTCCACATATTCCCCACTATTAGTGTCTTCAAACAGGAAATTATCAACTTTTTGTTTTTTTGACTCTATGTGGTTCCATATATCCATGTCTGCTTTCAATCCGTGCTGTCACCAGGGTGAATTGGAAAAGTAAAACAGATAAAGAGAGGTGACGCACTGGATTCAAAGCAGATTATGGTAGAGGTGCTCTCAGTAAAAAGGAATCACCCTTCCTTTGATAAAATGTGCAAATGAAAAAAGGTACTGGGCACTCTCTAGAATAAAAGGAACCTCACAATTTATTATCAATAGGACATATAAACATATAGACAATTCATTTAATACCATTAAAACACCATAACATAAAATCCGGATAAATATAATAAAATATGAAATATAAAACTAAATTCCTATTAATCTAAAAAATATTTAGGAATAAGACCGCCTCTGATTATTCGGGGATAAAACGTCTTTTAAATAAATGTTCCTCCAACTTTGAGTTTGGGTATACTGTAGAAATATTCTTTAGGGTATTGATAGCCCAAATATAACTTCTCCTCCGCAAATGAAATCTCAGATTTTCAATACAGTGATTTAGTTATGCGGCGTCCCGCTTTACTCACTGTTCAGTTGAAATGCTTTATTCCGCTGCTGTGCCGGTACTTTGAGTTCAGGGATATCACATATGAGTTTCGTTCCCCTCTCTGTCTCGTAGGCGCCGCTCTATCAGTAGAAGAGCCGGCGCTCGATGGTTAATGCAGGCTCCTTTTTTCTGCGCTGGACTTGATTTGTAGATGAGGGTGTGATACTCCTCAGAGAAATCCTTTTGGAGTGCGCATAAGGTCTGCAGTGAGACACAGTAGATCCGGGTATCTATGATACTTTAGCACGGAAAGTCAATGTCCATCAGGGGGGATCCTAGCACCAAACGCGTTTCGGGGTCTGTTATCACCCCTTCCTCAGTGGTAATGAGTCCCCCTTCTAAGCTTCTTTATATAGTCTTAGATAATGACACAACTATCATCTGCTGTGTAATTGGACTTGTTTCACAAGACCTGGTGTGGATTTTGGAAACGCCTCATTTTCAACAGTTTCTTTTATTCTCTATACTAAATTTGTATATACTTCTTTTTATCCTTCAGCTATATCCCAATATAGGCAGTACGAAATGTAGAAAAACAAATTAAGTTGGCATTAAGCAAATATCAATTTTTATCACTACATTCAGTGTGATTTGTCGCCATTTCTATAATATCTTATCTGCAACAAAACGCAATCTCTCCCGCGGTATTCATGCGGTTTTCTTCCGACTTATTCATATCACCAAAATTTACTAGCATCCAATAAAATTTAGAATTAAACACTTGCACAAGCATCAATATAAATATACATAAATAAATATATGACTAATTATTTTTATACATTTTTTCAAAAAATCTTTTTAATTTCTACAAAGTTTTTACGTAGGGTGTGGGCAAGTTCGTGGCTAAGCAGAGTATACATGAATAGTGTCGGATACGGGACTGAAGTGTCGGTGGATAATACATATCAGAAACTTACTAAAGATCCCACAAATGAATTTTTTGAAGAACTGGTCAAACTATGTGAAGAAGGTAAAATGAAGGGCATTCTAAAAGATGAGGAATATAATTTTATTTTAAACAAATACCCGAGAATCCCAATCTTTTATTGCATACCAAAAATCCTTAAGGATATGAAAAATCCACCAGGTCGCCCAATAGTGTCAGGGATAGATTCCTTAACATGTAATCTGTCCCAGTATATAGACACATTATTACAACCAATAGTTAGAAAAATCCCCTCCTATACGAAAGATTCCACAGAAATAATCAAAACTGTGGAAAATATGGTATTTGAGGGATAGATTTCATTTTAACGCACAATTATTTTTATTATGAGGGAAATTTTTACTTACAGATTCAGGGCACGGCGATGGGCACCAGGTTCGCCCCCAGCTATGCCAATCTTTTTATGGCATTTTGGGAAGATCTGGCCATAACGCCCCGGCTGGGGACGGACCTGGTGCTCTGGAAAAGATATATAGATGACGTGTTTTTTATTTGGAAATCGGGCAAAAGTAGTTTGGAAGAATTTCTCAATATTATTAATGTAAATGATTTTAATCTCAAATTTACCCACAATATTAGTCAAGACATTTTAGAATTTTTAGATTTAAAATTATATGTAGAAGACGGTTTTTTAAAAAGTTGCACATTCATCAAACCTGCAACCAGGAACAGTTATATTTTGTACAGTAGCTGTCATCTTCCCAATTGGTTGACAAATATCCCACAGGGACAATTTCAAAGATTAAAACGTAACTGTACGATGGATGAACAATTTGAGAAGGAGGCATTCGCAATGTCAGAAGCATTTAGGGAAAAAGAGTATCCAGAGAGTTTGATTAAGGGATCACTAGATAAAGTGAGACGAATGCAAAGGAAAGATTTTTTTGAAAATAAAAATAAAAAGGTGGAAGATGAAGTTTGCAAAAATGATCAAATTAGGATTACACTCCCATTTAATAATGAATATAGAAAAATTCAGGGAATCATACGCAAACATTGGCACATATTAAAGAAAGAAAAAATAATAGGCCCCCTGATCCCACCTAATCCATGCATTACTTTCACCAAGGCCCCTAACCTGGCAAATATAGTGGCACCTACGATAAAAAAGAATAAAATACCTGAACCCTCCATACAAAACTGGATCCATATGGAAGGATTCTATAGATGTGGGCAATGTGGCAATTGCAAAATTACCACATTCCCACGCAAAACAGGAGAAGTGATTTCAACAGTGAATCACCACAAACATGTTATAAAAGATTTTTTAACCTGCAGTTCTGAAAACGTAATTTATATTATAGAATGTCCCTGTGGGAAGCAATATGTGGGGAGAACAAAAAGAATGTTGAAAAAACGTATCTCCGAACATGTAGCTAACATTAAAAAAGGATTGGAGACACACGTGTTGTCCAAACATTTTAAAATGCTACATAATCAGAATCCATCTGGGATAAAATTTGCCGCAATTGACAAGGTGACCAAAGAATGGAGGGGGGGAGATCATATAGGCAAAATGTCGAGGGTGGAGACGCAGAGAATTTATGAACTGAACACACTTGTGCCGGGAGGACTGAACTCAGAGTTCGAGTTATTCGGATTCTTATGATGGGGGGGGGGGCCCGCGGCGGGAGACGGGATCCTTCCCAGTGAAGAATTTTTTTTTCTGGGGGGGTCCGGTCCTCCGCGGCGGGCCTCCACCGACACTTCAGTCCCGTATCCGACACTATTCATGTATACTCTGCTTAGCCACGAACTCGCCCACACCCTACGTAAAAACTTTGTAGAAATTAAAAAGATTTTTTGAAAAAATGTATAAAAATAATTAGTCATATATTTATTTATGTATATTTATATTGATGCTTGTGCAAGTGTTTAATTCTAAATTTTATTGGATGCTAGTAAATTTTGGTGATATGAATAAGTCGGAAGAAAACCGCATGAATAACGCGGGAGAGATTGCGTTTTGTTGCAGATAAGATATTATAGAAATGGCGACAAATCACACTGAATGTAGTGATAGAAATTGATATTTGCTTAATGCCAACTTAATTTGTTTTTCTACATTTCGTACTGCCTATATTGGGATATAGCTGAAGGATAAAAAGAAGTATATACAAATTTAGTATAGAGAATAAAAGAAACTAAATCACTGTATTGAAAATCTGAGATTTCATTTCATTTGCGGAGGAGAAGTTATATTTGGGCTATCAATACCCTAAAGAATATTTCTACAGTATACCCAAACTCAAAGTTGGAGGAACATTTATTTAAAAGACGTTTTATCCCCGAATAATCAGAGGCGGTCTTATTCCTAAATATTTTTTAGATTAATAGGAATTTAGTTTTATATTTCATATTTTATTATATTTATCCGGATTTTATGTTATGGTGTTTTAATGGTATTAAATGAATTGTCTATATGTTTATATGTCCTATTGATAATAAATTGTGAGGTTCCTTTTATTCTAGAGAGTGCCCAGTACCTTTTTTCATTTGCACATTTTATCAAAGGAAGGGTGATTCCTTTTTACTGAGAGCACCTCTACCATAATCTGCTTTGAATCCAGTGCGTCACCTCTCTTTATCTGTTTTAATGTTCCGTATTTTGTCTTGTCTGTCTTCCCTGCACATATCCTAAGTTAGGGATTGCCGTCCAGTTGTCCCCTGTCATCAGGACTCGTGAGGCAAGTAGGCAGGGCCAGGGGTGAGGGTGGAGCGCAGTGGTCACTACCCTTCCCCCTGTGTGTGTGTGGACGTGACCGTTACAATATCTCTATGTATCGATGGACTGACTGTCCTACTCTTTGCTGTATGTATACTTACACCGTTTATGTATCGATGAAACATTTCTTGAATAAAAAAAATATATATTCAGACAATGGGGGAGATTTAATAAAACTGGTGTAAAGGCAACCAATCAGATACAACCTTTTATTTTTCAGAGCCTCTTTGGAAAATGAAAGGTGGAATCTGACCGGCGACCAGGCCAGTTTTCCTTTACACCACATTTGATAAATCGCCCAACATATGGGTTTTAAATAAAAAAAATCTATTTCCCACAAAATCATTCTACATAATTTAAACTCAGCAAAGGTGCATGGTCAGAATTATCCCTCATGCAATATTTAAACTTCTCAATAATGTTTAACCCCTCAGCATTAAAAAGTGATAATTTTCCAGTGTGAGGTGATGTTCTGTAAAACATGAATACTTCCAGATAGTTGGGCTCCTCATCTGCCATTTTTTCCACTCTAAGGTACTTATCTATTTATCTAACTTTGTTTTCCTCCACTTTACAAATCACTAGTCAGACTACACATGGAGTACTGTGTACAGTTCTGGGCTCCTGTGAACAAGGCAGACATAGCAGAGCTGGAGAGGGTTCAGAGGAGGGCAACTAAAGTAGTAACTGGAATGGGTGGACCACAGGACCCAAAAAGATTATCAATAGTAGGGTTATTCAGTTTAGAAAAAACGATTGAGGGGAGATGTAAAACCTGTGGCAGCATCATTAGAAGACCACAAAGCGACCCAGTGACAGAGTGGTGATGTGGCAGCAGCATGAGGAGACCACAGAATGATGAGGTGGCAGCAGCATAAGACGCCCACAGAATGGTGATGTGACAGCATCATGAGGAGACCTTCACTGTCCCCTGGCAGTAGAATACAACCTTGATTTGGACTTTTGAATGTTCCTGACTACCAAAGATTGTATTTCTGGCAGACACTGTAACACCTAACCACCATATTTCATAGCCGAACATAGAATGGCATTCTTCTTGTTCTGCTAGAGCACCTCTCTGCCCGCTGCAGCACTGATTGACTCATCTTCTCAGGATCATGTGAGCATCCTTCTTCTTATTTGCTAGTGCTTTTTCCCACTGACATGTTCAGTAAGATGGTGCTATGCACTGTTTTACTGGATTTGTCCAAAACAAACCTGAAAAAGTTTTGATTTGTTTGTCAGCCAAAATTTTGCAAAGTTTGTAACAAACCTGGTTCATGATGAAATGGTACACTTATCTTTAGTGTATGTGTCATCGGGTGTATGCAGCTATGCTGTTTGTGTATGTTAGCTGTGGATCCCACCATTGTCTATGAAAGTAGACCATTGGGGCAACATACAACGATCTATTAACTTGTATATTATATTCCAATCACAGCCTGTGATATTGCAAGTTATAGTTGTGTGCTGTAATACTGTACTATAATCCACACTGTTACATGGCTGCACTGTTTTTGTAGTTTGTTAGAAGAGACATGCCCACATATAAATTATTTAGGAAGGCTGCCCCACAGGGCTAACCGCCTATCTATTGCTATTTGGGGAATAGGGGAGGGTCATCTGGTGTAGTGAGGATGTGAAGGATTACCAGGGAAGAGCGCTAGTTGATCTGTGGAGCAGAACAAGATATCCAGAGCAAGCTGCAGTCTGGAAATTATACCATGAACTCAAACTACACAGCAAAAATGAATAAAGCCATCACAAAAAATGCATTATACTTTATAATTTTTTATTATCATGTAGCAAACATTTGGCAATAGTTTTTTTGCCATAAAATGTCAAAAGCACCAACAAAATGCTTAAGAAAAATGAATAATTAAATAAAAACACTATGGATGAAATCACTCTAAGGGTTTCATTGACCTTTTTGCAAACTGCAGTTTAAATGTTGCTTCTGCAACTGTAATATTTGGTGCTGTTTTTGCATCAGGACGTAGATGTCACCGCCAGCTCTGTGTATTTTGTTTTTACTGGGATTTTAAGGTCTATATATATATACATTTGTATGCAATACACCCCCTTTTTCACTTTTGTGCTATTAGCAACCTATTTATTTACACCTTTTATATGATCGCATGCTCCATAATAGATCTCAATGCTCCTTTCTTTATTAGATGGCTCCCTGTATATAGCCCTCTGTTGTCCATATCATGTATCAATGCTATATGGCTCGGTCAGGTTTCGACATATGGGTGATTGGTGACATTAATTTGCTGCCTCTGCCATGTGTAGTCCTGGCCTAGTTACATATGGGATATATTTGCACCGTATCTATATTGTTTTTATATATATAATTGCGGTTTACAGCAATGATTTGGTGCATTTTATACTTTATTTTTTGTGGTGATCTAGGTCCTGTTGCGAGTCAGGTGACCATCACATGGTCGATGATGCATCGGACATGTGACCCAGAATATTGATTTTCATTGGTCCACATGCGATGCTTGTTTACAATTGGAGGCTGTCCTTTTGCTGTGTGAGGTGGCGTAGCTCCACCCCCACACCGACGTGATGACGTCACTGACATGCGCAGTACACCTAGGGAGACGCCGACATGTATGGACAACATGAGGATCCAGCTGGAGCCGATCTAGTATATACCAGGTACTTTTGATTGAGTGAGCATTATTTCTATTTCCAGCAGCAATCATTTTAACCGCCTCCGGACCGCCGAACGCAGCGACACGTCCTGGAGGCGACGCGAGATTTCGGTCAGAGCCGGTCCGCGCATGCGCATCGCGGGCCGGCAAAAGTTCGAGGAGTATTTCGTCAGCAACCTGCCAGCCAATAATCGTCGCTGGCAGGTTGCTGATTTTTAAAACATCGAATCAGAAGCCATCTAACACCTTATATTTATAAATATAAGGTGTTAAATGGCTTCTCTGCTCCTCTGCTGGTCCTTTTGGTCGGTTGGCTCCAGCAGAGGAGCAGACATCACTGTGAGTACCCACCAACACCACACTTAGCCCCCAGATCACCCTCCATCACCCGAATTAACCCCTTGATCACCCCTTGATCGCCCCCTGTCAATCACCTAGTGAAAGGGAAAAAAGTGATCAGTGTAAACTGTCACTTTTTTTTTTTCACTGGTATTGACTGTTAGGTTTTAGGATAGTTTAGGTCCCTTGGTTAGGTAGTTAGCGTCAGTTAGCGCCCAGCCCACCGCACCGCAGTCACTGATTCGCTGATTAGCGTATCGCTAATCAGCATTTGTACTTTTATAGTATCTGTATGTGATCAAAAGTGATCAAAGTCAGATCTATAATTGTATTAGTGTCACCTTAGCTCGCCCTCCACCCAAAACGCAGTGTTTGCCCGATCAGGCCTGATCGGTCGCCCACACGTGCGTTCACCCACGCCCGCCCCACCGCAGTGATAAAAAAAATCAGTTTTGATATTTTTTATCAATCTCAGCGGCCTCTGGTACTTCGCTAGCCTCCCATTTGTAAGACAGGCTTGCTTTTTTTCTTGGGTAGTCTCAGGGAATACCCCTAAATTTAGTAGTCTAAATGTCAAACAGGGGGTATTCTTCTGAAGAGGCCTACAGGATTCTGACCCAGTCGGATGAGGAATGGGAACCCTCATCTGACGAATCTAGCGGGTCAGAATATGAACCTGTAGAAAGCAGTGGCAGTCTGACCCAAAGTTCGGACGAGGAGGTTGAGGTCCCTGATAGCACCAGGCGTACCCGGCCCCGTGTCGCTTGACCACAGGTTGTGCAGGATCCATTTCAAGGGCAGCAGAGTGGGGCTGGCGCTGTCGGATTACGTGGTGAGGCATACACCAGCAGCGCAGCCCATCCTGGACCTAGTACCAGCACTGCCGTACAACATGGTGAAGTGGCGAGCACCAGAAGGGCAGTTGAAGCTGGTACGGTGGCACGTGCAATAGTTACCCCGTCACAGCCACCGCACAGACAGGCCCGTAGAGCCCCTAGAGTCCCTGAGGTGCTGGCAAAAGCTGATTGGCAGTCCCCAAGTTCAGCCGCACCTGTAGTTCCCCTTTTCACCGCCCAGTCTGGAGTTCGGGTTGAGACAGCTCAGATCGGTTCGGGCCTGGGATTTTTTGAGCTGTTCTTGACTGCAGAGCTCTTGGACTTAGTCGTGGCAGAAACAAATCGGTATGCCACTCAATTTATAGCCGCCAACCCGGGAAGCTTTTATGCCCAGCCTTTCCGGTGGAAACCAGTCCAAGTTTCCGAAATTAAAATTTTTCTGGGCTTTCTCCTGAACATGGGTCTAACCAAAAAGCATGAATTGTGGTCATATTGGTCCACGAACCCAATTCATCACATGCCCATGTTCTCTGCTGCTATGTCCAGGACACGTTTTGAGACCATCCTACGTTTCCTGCACTTTAGCGACAACACCACCTCCCGTCCCAGAGGCCACTCAGCTTTTGACCGGCTCTACAAAATTTGGCCCCTCATAGACCACTTCAACCAGAAATTTGCAGATTTGTATACCCCTGAGCAAAACATATGCGTAGACGAGTCCCTAATACATTTTACCGGGCGCCTTGGCTTCAAACAATACATCCCAAGCAAGCATGCCCGGTATGGGGTCAAATTGTATAAGCTCTGTGAAAGGGCCACAGGCTATACCCACAAATTTCGGATCTATGAGGGAAAAGATCAGACCCTGGAGCCGGTCGGTTGCCCTGACTACCTGGGGAGCAGTGGGAAGACAGTCTGGGACTTGGTGTCACCCTTATTTGGCAAGGGGTACCATCTTTATGTGGACAATTTTTACACAAGTTTGCCCCTCTTCAGGCATTTTTTCCTAGAACAGATTGGCTGCTGTGGCACCGTGCGACCTAGTCGCCGGGGCTTCCCCCAACGGCTCGTTACCACCCGTCTTGCAAGGGGGGGAGAGGGCTGCCTTGTGTAATGAAGAACTGCTCGCGGTGAAATGGAGAGACAAGGGTGACGTTTACATGCTCTCCTCCATTCACGCAGACACGACAATACAAATTGAATGGGCAATCCGTGTCATTGAAAAGCCCCTCTCAGTCCACGACTATAATGCGCTCATGGCAGTTGTGGACTTCAATGACCAGATGTTGGCTTCCTATTTAGTTTCCCGACGCACCAGATGCTGGTATAAGAAGGTGTCTGTATATTTGATTCAATTGGCTGCATATAATAGTTTTGTTCTCTACAGTAAGGCTGGGAGAACACGATCCTTCCTCAAATTTCAGGAAGAGATCATCGAGAACCTCCTATATCCAGGAGGTTCCGTGGCCCCAACCATCAGTGTAGTGAGCCGTCTACACGAGCGACATTTCCCCAATGTCGTTGCTGGTACCTCAACCCAACCGTCACCCCGAAAAAAATGTTGTGTCTGTAGCAGGAGTGGAATAAGGCGTGACACCCGCTATTTCTGTCCTGACTGCCCTGACCACCCTGCCCTATGCTTAGGGGAGTGTTTCCGGAAGTACCACACACAGGTACACTTAGCATAGGGATTGCATCTCACAGGACAGGCACACAGGGCTATTAGGGCCCTTTTACTCACAGCTGCTGCAAACCTCTCCTTTCACCTGGGATAAAGTGCATAATGTACTTCGCCACATCTTTGGGCGATTTGCGCTTTGCACATTGTCCCATGGGGAAGGAGAGGTTTGTCCTATAAAGGTAAAAAAAAACAAAAAAACACCGGTAAGCAAAAAAAGTTAACGTTCAGTTCAATAAAGTTTATATGTTCTGTTCAAAAGTTATTATAAAGTTAATAAATTTATTGCGTTGCGGCCTAGTTTTTTCTTTTTTGTTTTGTTTTTTTTTACCTTCCAGGTGGACCAACCGATGAACCAGCTGCAGCACTGATGTGCATTCTGACAGAAGCATTGTCAGATTACACAAAAGTCAGTGTATGCGGCGCTGCAAGACGAGATTTCTCCTCTGCAGTAAATGATACGTTTGCCGAGGCATATGAGCTGAGGAGGTGGCGGTGTTCATATACTTTGGCAAACGCTTCGTATATAAAAAAAATAAAATAAATCCCGGCAATGATTTATTTATTCACATCGATTGATATGAATGGAGAAATCGGGTTTGCCAGCGCATACGGGCTAAGTGGGTATGGATGTTGGGCGGAGCTCCTATGTCCTGGCAGACGCCTTTCCCCTCCTTTTTTTCATCCACATTGATCGATGCGAATGAATAAATCTGTGCCGTTCATTTTTTCTTTCAGCCCAGAGGCTGAACGGAAAAAAAAATCTCATTACCCGTATGCTTAATATAAGGAGAATAGCAGAAACTCCTAATGCTGGCCATACATGTAATGATTGCGGAGACCCTCAAATGCCAGGGCAGTACAAACACCCCACAAATGACCCCAATTTGGAAAGAAGACACCCCAAGGTATTCACTGAGGGGCATATTGAGTCCATGAAAGATTGAAATTTTTGTCCTAAGTTAGCGGAAAGGGAGACTTTGTGAGGAAAAAAAAAAAATCAATTTCCGCTAACTTGTGGCAAAAAAATAATAATTCTATGAACTCGCCATGCCCCTCATTGAATACCTTGGGGTGTCTTCTTTCCAAAATGGGGTCACATGTGGGGTATTTATACTACCCTGGCATTTTAGAGGCTCTAAAGTGTGCGAAGAAGTCTGGGATCCAAATGTCTAAAAATGCCCTCCTAAAAGGAAATTGGGCCCCTTTGCGCATCTAGGCTGCAAAAAAGTGTCACATATGTGGTATTGCCGTACTCAGGAGAAGTTGTGCAATGTGTTTTGGGGTGTCATTTTACATATACCCATGCTGGGTGAGAGAAATATCTTGGCAAAAGACAACTTTTCCCATTTTTTTTATACAAAGTTGGCATTTGACCAAGATATTTCTCTCACCCAGCATGGGTATATGTAAAATGACACCCCAATACACATTCCCCAACTTCTCCTGAGTACAGCAATACCAGATGTGTGACACTTTTTTGCAGCCTAGGTGGGCAAAGGGGCCCACATTCCAAAAAGCACCTTTCGGATTTCACCGGCCATTTTTTACAGATTTTGATTTCAAACTACTTCGCACGCATTTGGGCCCCTAAAATGCCAGGGCAGTATAACTACCCCACAACTGACCCCCTTTTGGAAAGAAGACACCCCAAGGTATTTCGTGATGGGCATAGTGAGTTCATGGAATTTCTATTTTTTGTCACAAGTTAGTGGAATATGAGACTTTGTAAGAAAAAAAATAAATAAAAAATAAATCATCATTTTCCGCTAACTTGTGACAAAAAATAAAAAGTTCTATGAACTCACTATGCCCATCAGTGAATACCTTAGGGTGTCTACTTTCCGAAATGGGGTCATTTGTGGGGTGTTTGTACTGTCTGGCCATTGTAGAACCTCAGGAAACATGACAGGTGCTAAGAAAGTCAGAGCTGCTTCAAAAAGGGGAAATTCACATTTTTGTACCATAGTTGATAAACGCTATAACTTTTACCCAAACCATTTTTTTTTATACCCAGACATTTTTTTTTTAACAAAGACATGTAGAACAATAAATTTTGAGAAAAATTTATATATGGATGTCGTTTTTTTTGCAAAATTTTACAACTGAAAGTGAAAAATGTCATTTTTTTGCAAAAAAATCGTTAAATTTTGATTAATAACAAAAAAAGGAAAAATGTCAGCAGCAATGAAATACCACCAAATGAAAGCTCTATTAGTGAGAAGAAAAGGAGGTAAAATTCATTTGGGTGGTAAGTTGCATGACCGAGCAATAAACGGTGAAAGTAGTGTAGGTCAGAAGTGTAAAAAGTGGCCTGGTCATTAAGGGTGTTTAAGGTAGGGGAGCTGAGGTGGTTAATTAACACACAGGTGCCTTTGATTGATAGTATGTGGTCATTGGTTAGATGTTGTCACATGTGGGGGGCCGTCTATACTATTTATATGCTTGATTGTGTCTGTACCAGTATACTTGAGAAAGGCTACTACGTAGCTGAAGCGTCGTATTTGTGTGTGCACTCTGGTCCCCAATAAAAGTCACACTGGATATGCTGTTGTGCTACTGTTGTGCTGAATCGTTTATATTTATGGGATGGCGTTGGATTGGCTGTCCCTCCACAGCTGGTGCATTCCATACAGGCCAGAAGGTCCATTTTTGTGCTGCTCTACAACTACTTTTATTACAGCTCTGTAAGAAGGTCTGTTAGACGTTCTTCTCTACCTCTTGCATGACGTTCTTTGTTTTGGTTTCACTTTGTCATCTCCTTTCCTTCTCCCAGCTGTCACCTATTTGCACTGATTGTCTCCCTTTATATTCCCTCCCATACTGCTTCACTTTGCGGTTTATGCTTCTTCCTGGATGCTGCTTCTCCTGATACCTCAGATAAGTCTGTTTCCTTTATTTGTGTTTTCTTGCTGGCTTGATTGTAGGTGACCCTGACTCCGTCCGTATTAAGTGCAGGGAGCCGGTGGTCGTGTCCCCTTACTATTATAGGGTTTTCAGGTGTAACATAGTATAAGGTACGTGGGCATGCAATCGTCTACCATAAAGACCTTTGCATGGGCATAGCAGTCAGGGAGAGCTCTAGGTGTTTTATAGGGCTCACCCATATGCTCCTTAGTTTGGGATCAAGCCAGTCGGATGTTTATTTATAAGTTCCAGCTTTCTGCAACACCATCCGTGACAGTAGAAGAAGATAAGATACATTTAGACAAGGTGGAGGAATTTAAACATAAATTATTATTTGTGGAAGATGGACTGGAATCCTTACATGTAAAATTGCAAGAAACTTTCAATAAAGTAAATGAGGGGATGAAAGAAAAAGTAAATGATTTGAAAAATCGGACAAGGAGTAATAATGTAAGAATAGGTATTCCAGAAATATATAATAATAATGCCCTGAAGGATTTGGTTGCTGTTCAGATTCCCAAGAAATTGGGATTGGACAAGGTTCTTGAGCGAGTTTATAGGTTAAGCCCATTAAGAGGTATCCAAGACAGAAAAACGGCCAAGAACAGTGATAGCCAAGTTGATGGATTATAGCGATAAACAAACATTGTTAAAGGCATATGGACAATCTAGGAAATTGTTGTTCGAGGACAATTTATATATATTTTTTTCTAACTTTCTCACTTTGGTCTCATCAAAGAGAAGACTTTCTAATCTATGCTCATTTTGGTTTAGCAAAATGTGAAATTTTCTCTCCAATATCCAGCGCTGCCGAAGAATTTAGTTAAAAATGGTTCTGTTAATTTTTTGTAAAAGAGGAGGCTAAGAAATTTATAGAGTTTTTAGGTATACATCTATAATTAATGAATACCTAAATGGCATGGGGAAGGGACAGAGTTTTTTTTTGTGTATGAAAGGTACAATATATAATGGTATGAATAATTAATATTGTCAGGGACCGATCACATGTTTTTTTTGAACGCTTAAGGATTATGGGAGTTATACTATACACCATGATGGATTTGAGGAGGAATAATACATACTTAAAGAGGACCTTTTACTAGAATAAAACATCTAAACTAACTATACAGACATGGAGAGCGGCGCCCAGGGATCTCCCTGCACTTACTATTATACCTGGGCGCCGCTCCGTTCGCCCGGTATAGCCTCCGGTATCTTCATAGTTAGGCTCCACCCAGGGGAACCTGCCGGCGTCTCCTTCTCCCAGGCTGTAGCACTGGCCAATCGCAGCGCTCAGCTCATAGCCTGAGAGAAAAAAAGCCTCTCAGGCTATGCTGGCCAATCACAGCGCTCAGCATGGGAGAATGAGACGCCTGGAGATTCCCCTGGGTGGAGCCTAACTATGAAGATACCGGAGACTATACCGGGCGAACGGAGCGGCGCCCAGGTATAACAGTAAGTGCAGTGAGATCCCTGGGCGCCGCTCTACATGTCTGTATAGTTAGTTTAGATGTTTTATTCTAGTGAAAGGTCCTCTTTAAAGGAGTTTTTATCATAGAGATGTGTTTTAGTTTTTTTCTTCTTTTCTTGCTCTCTTTGCTATATCTCATGCTCCTGCAAAATTAAGGGATTTCTTTATAGAGGGTATTTGATATGTTACAATTGTATTTTGAGGAGATAGAAGATTGAAAAGGAAGGTTAGGAAAGCTTATATTAATGGTTAATATGAGACCTTCATAAAACTTATGTGTGACTTTGGGACTGTTAGGAATAATATCCTGGAATATTAAAGGTTTATCTACTCCTATTAAGAGGGACAAAATACTAAGGCATTTAAATAGATTGGGAGCACATATACATTATTATAGGAGAAATATTTGAATAAGAAAGAAATGGATACATTATGTCAGATGTGGGTGATCTCTGCCAGGGGGATCCGTGTAACCAGGTGAAGAGGTGGATTGATTATTTTGCTTCATAAGAAAGGTAATTGTCAAGTGACTCAAATAGAAGAACATCCAACAGGTAAAGGATTTTAAGTAGATTTAAAGATCGTTAATAAATCTGATTATATTTAATAGTTCTGCCCCTAATAATCCAGGTATATAATAATTATTCAAGTCTTTAGAGAATCCATTTAGTTTAAACTGTTCACAATATAAGGTGTTGGCAGGAGATTTTAACTCGATATGGAATGTTAAAATGGATAGGTCCTCCATAAATAGAATATATAATAAGGAAAATAGATTTTTTTGGGGGTATTTTCTTACTTAGAATTCCATTCTATTAAAGTAAATTGGGTCACATTATAATGCCACACTTAACCAATGGACAGGTGATATATTTTATAATAAAGGAGCTGTTTTTCTAATCCTAAATAAACAAACTTGTGCACTTACTTCAAATGACATAAATGTAAATAATTTCCTTATGGTGAATGTATGGTGCGAGCTGAAGATCTGAGCTTGCTCCATACAAGGCAGATGCTAGCTGTGAAATATAAGTGAACCCGGTCATAATGACAAAGATCAGAAATAACTCCCAGCCTGGTCATTTCAGACCTTAAATGCAACAGTCAGTAACGTCCATGAAATCCGAATGGTTACTCAGAGAGGCATTGGGTTTTCTTTGTCTTCAGAGCCCTTGCAGCAAGATTGCTGGCTTCTATTTGGTTGCGCTGGAATATGTGCAATGTAAAAATAAAAATTGTCCCAATCTTTAGGTAATTATATGTCAGAATACAGCCTGATATAACACATCATACAATGGAGATCCATGTCTACCACATTTCCTACTATCTTAACATTTCAATGGATTGAAACCTTAGTAAGTTCTCTCATATGCCATTTGATATATCACTATTTTTTTTAGACATTAGACATAAATTCAGCATGAATATGGCTTCTCTCCTGTGTGAGTTCTCTGATGATTAATAAGACTTGATTTCTGACTAAAACACTTCCCACATTCAGGACATGAAAATGGCTTCTCTCCTGTGTGAGTTCTCAGATGTCTATCAAGATTTGATTTGTAGCTAAAACACTTCCCACATTCAGGACATGAAAATGGCTTCTCTCCTATGTGAATTCTCTGATGTTTAATAAGACTTGATTTCTCATTAAAACACTTTACACATTCAGGACAGGAAAATTGCTTCTCTCCTGCGTGAGTTCTCTGATGTTTAATAAGATTTGATTTCTCACTAAAACACTTTCCACATTCAGGACATGAAAATGGCTTCTCTCCTGTGTGAGATCTCTGATGATTAATAAGACTTGATTTCTGACTAAAACACTTCCCACATTCAGGACATGAAAATGGCTTCTCTCCTGTGTGAGTTCTCTGATGTTTAATAAGACTTGATTTCTGACTAAAACACTTCCCACATTCAGGACATGAAAATGGCTTCTTTCCTGTGTGAGTTCTCAGATGTGTATCACGATTTGATTTCTCACTAAAACACTTTCCACATTCAGGACATGAAAATGGCTTCTCTCCTGTGTGAGCTCTCTGATGAATAATAAGACTTGATTTCTTACTAAAACACTTTCCACATTCAGGACATGAAAATGGCTTCTCTCCTGTGTGAGTTCTCTGATGAATAATAAGACTTGATTTCTGACTAAAACACTTCCCACATTCAGGACATGAAAATGGCTTCTCTCCTATGTGAATTTTCGTATTAAAAGTTGTCTCATATTCTGAACATGGATATGGTCTTTTATCTTTGTGAATGTTCCTGTGCATATAAATGTACAATTCATTTTCAAAATCTTTCCCATATTCAGAACTCACAGACATTTCACCCAGTCTATGTCCAGTGCTATTATTGACAATCTGTGATTGATTATCTTCTACTTTATAAGAGGGAGATAAAATTAGACATCTATGGAAACCTCTTATCCAGTCTTTACCTGAAAAAAGAAATAGTGCAAAGGTGTAAGAAATATCTCAGTAACATAAAGTCAACTATACTTATATCAGTGAAATCTGCCAAAGTTAGAAACATTAGTTGCTAATTAAAAAAAAAATCTAAACACTAATTAAAGGAAATTTGTCATCAGATATTATTTAGCACATTAAACTGTTGGTAGAAAGTGCCAGTTAGGAGTCTCCAGGTGCATAGAAACTGGAGTCTTCCTCTTCTAATTAGTAAAGTGTTATTCTTAACAGAGAAAACATCTAAAAATTGTACAAACAATATGAGTGACACATGGAATTTTCTACACAAATTTTGTTCCATAAGACATAATTGATGCCCACAGATGACATTAGGCAGTTGTAGATATAAGTCTCTTCCTTTTGCCGTCCCTCACTGTCTGTTTACCAGACAGTGAGGGACGGCAAAAGGAAGAGACTTATATCTACAACTGGACGCAAAACTAATTTGAAAACCCCGCCTGGAATTGGTAGATCACCTGACCATCCAGCAAACCACGTGGGACACCACAAGTAGGTCCTGGAAGGCCAAAGCGGTGAGTTTGCTGCAAACGAATATCTAGGAACATGGGGGATCTCTACAGATAGACCTGATTCACAGGTTTTTTCAACTCACAATAGAGCGCTACACTGCAAATTCTTCGGAGTACAAGCGGTCCATAGGAGCGGTAAAGTACCTTGCGAAAATTATAATTAATATCAACTCTTTACCTTTGTGTGACGTATAGTCACTATGCAAATTTCTGATGATCACTTCATATGACTCTGAACTCCAACTGCTGAGGACAATTGATAATAGTTAGGCTCACCAGGGCCTCAGAGACTCAGTGTCATTCAAGTAGTTTTAGTAACATGATATTTTAGTATGTATTGTTTTCACTTTTACTGTATTGTTTTATGCAACATGTTGTAATATTTTAAAGTGTGATATAAATAATTTTCAGACATCATTTTATCCTATTTTGTCTATTTGATTGCCTGATATTGAGTGACGCCCAACCTTATTTAAATAAAAAAAAATGTTATTTCCCAAAGATTTTAAAATGAAATCTGGAGCTAAATGTGTATATGGCAAAGAAATGTGTGCAGTAAAATCAAATCAAACCAAAGCGGTTATAGCAGCTAACAGGACGAGTCTGCAGAGAATTTTGTGACATATTTCCAAATGTTAGCCAACCTTTAGAGATTTTAGAATAAGATAAAAATGATTACATTTATAGCAGACTGAAGATGAAATAATGTGCACCAAATATCTGCAACTAAAATTTTCATAAATGGAGACAATAATTTACTAGAACAAAGGGCAGGACAAAAACAGCACAATTCCTTCCTACTGTTTGAGACTCGGTGAGTCGAGCAGAGCAAAGGTTAATTATTTTTAGCGATCAGGCTGGTAAATGAGGTGCACTTTGTATACTCTAACAAACCTGGCACATTATTAGCCACATTTTAGACACAAACCTGTTAATACTTCTGCCCCACTGTTCCTTAAACAGCACAGATTACAATATTTTATAATTCATTCCACTTACAGTCAGTTCAGTGACACTTACCAGACATGGACCCTCCACACACTCAGGACTTGACACTCAGTGTCTTCTCCTCAGCAAGTCAGTGATCTGAGTATATTCCCTTGGTGAATTCCAGCTTTCTGAGCCATGTTCGGTATTTTATACCCCTTGGGTGGCTATAGCTATCAGCTCCTCCTCTTCCCCTCAGGAGACGCCCAGTCTCACTTTCATAATCAATGCAATCTTTCATCATCATATGTGGCTTCTGTCATTACCATATACAATGAAAGAATAATGGTGCCTCCTCCTTATCAACCAGTTTAGCATTTTCTAGCCTCCTGAGATGGTCCTTCATTTACACATTGTATTTGCAGGGTAGAGACCTATTGTTCACACTCCTATTTAGCATCTGTAAGAGATTCCTGGGATACTCCGAGACCTTTTCATATGAGAATCAGTGTAAACAATGAGCATTTTACATCTTGATAAGATACATTCCATCCATACATACAACCATATGACTCTCCATCTATAAATCCACATATATGAAATACTTCATATTGCATCAAGTATAATAGATCAGAAGACTTTCAATATTCAAAGGTTCATAATTTGCACAGATTACAACTAGTAAATCTATGACAACTTTACATGAGTATTTGTTGTTTTAAGGTTGTCAGGCTTTCACTTTTCAGTTCTAAACAATACAATTTACTGACAGAAACTTGACAACAAAACCATGTATAAATGTTCCTGTTCCATGAAATTAATTTGGTAGCAATTATTACATTCACAGACATTTCTATTTTTCTGTTTGTTCTATCAGACAACTAACAGATTTTATATCACATTCGATTTTTTTATATATATATTTTTGGTATGACACGATCACTAGAAGGTCCACATTGTCTGCTGTGTAATTCACCTGTGGCCATCACCATGATACACTTTCAGGCTATCCTCACTGGGCTCTCATATATCTGTTGCTTCATCACAGGTTCGGAGACTGTAGACCTCTTCTGGTCATCTGCTTAGATTTTATCTGACTGTACTTATTCCTTCATTAGGAGCCATTTACACCTCTGAGTCCATTTTTATAGACCATAAAAATATCTGATGCTTCATAACAAGTGATCAACTTATAGAACAAAATCATATATGATCATTGTTTCATTATAGATGTTTCTGCTGTGCTCACAGTCAGACTCAGACTGGCCCACAGGGGTACAAGTGAATCCCCCCCAGGCCAGTCTGAGGACTTTTTGTATACTACAAATTGCAACCTGTTTTCACATTCTCTAATAGCTCAGTGTGTTATTAGGTTGATTCCCGAGCAAAAGGTCACTGGTTCGAATCCAGGAGCAGCCATGAAGAAGATTTCCCAAGAAAAAAGAGACAGCATCATCCAGCTCATCCACAGTGGATTTCCGGCCATAAAAAGTGCTAAACTGCATTATGTGAGGGCCATGACAATTGGAAGAATATGAAATGAAGTCTGTCCATCCAGTCCAAAGCCAAGAAGAAGGGTATGTCCAAGAAAAATATACGAGTCAATAGGTCGGCTCATCACAAGTTCTATCAGTTCTGGCACTTCAAACACAACAGTAGAGATGGCTTGTATGCTTCATAACAGTGAGATCACAGACGTCCATGCAAGCACCATGCAACATACATTTCAGAAGTCTGTAATGGTAGCCCGAAAAAAGGTGAAGAAGCCTTGACTTTAGTATAGAAACATAGAATGTGTCGGCAGATAAGAACCATTTGGCCCATCTAGTCTGCCCAATATACTGAGTACTATGGATAGCCCCTGGCCCTATAGAAACATAGGATGTGTCGGCAGTCAAGAACCATTTGGCCCATCTAGTCTGCCCAATATACTGAGTACTATGGATAGCCCCTTATATCGTCATAAGAAGCATTGAGTTTGGAAAAAAGTACGAACAGTGGTCCTAATAAAGACCTAAGCTGATGGTGGATCTGACTAAGTAATCACTTTGCCGCATCCAGCACCAGTCTAAATGTAAGACAGCTCCCGAGCTGTCTTACATTAAGACCATTTTCTATGCCTAAAACAGATGCCCCAGCCCCTTCCTCACCCATCATTTTAGAACTGGAGTAAGTGGGGTTAAGTCACAGATAGTGGCTCAACTGACAGTTGTGCTGCCACTTGCGTCTGAGATATGCCTAATTTAGTCATAGTTCAGCTTGGTAAATGACCCCCATAGTGTCCCTCCTCATAGAGGCCAGAATGTAAAGAAAGGAGGCAGTTATGCACTGCCACACTGAAACATAGCCCTAGATACAGAACCACAATATCCAGCAACCAAGTCACACTGTATACAAAGGTGAACAGTGAGCAGACATATAACACACTTCAAATTTAAATCTCAATATGTCTATGAGCACCACAGAAAACAGCTAGAAATGTAGTTTACATGGCAGCCATTAAAGTAAACTGGTATCCATCTAATACAAAGCTTCCATTCCACAGAACAGAAGCAGCATGGGCAGCAGCTGACTGGCATTGGTTGCTAAAGTAAACTTTTTGCCAATATCCCCAATGTTTAATGGTATCTTCATCCAGTGGCTTATTAGTAAAAATATAATAGTAAAATCGCACTTGTGGCCATCACCATGATACACTTTCAGGCTGTCCTCACTGGGCTCTCAAATATCTGTTGCTTCATCACGGGTTCTAAGAATGTAGACCTCTTCTGGTCATCTGCTTGGATTTTATCTGACTGTAATTATTCCTTCATTAGGAGCCACTTACACCTTTGTGTCCATTTTTATAGTCTTTAGTGATTAAAAATATATGATGCTTCATAACAATTTATCAACTTGAAGAACAAAATAATTTATGATCATTGTTTCATTATAGATGTTTCTGCTGTGCTCACAGTCAGTCAGTCAGACTCTGACTGGCCCACATGGTACAAGTGAATCGCCCCCAGGCCAGTCCATAGATTTTTTGTATACTACAAATTACAACCCGTTTTCACATTCCCTAATAGCTCAGTGTGTTATTAGGTTGATTCCCGAGCAAAAAGTCACTGGTTCGAATCCAGGAGCAGCCATGAAGAAGATTTTCCAAGAAAAAAGAGACAGCATCATCCAGCTCATCCATAGTGGTATCCAGCCATGAAAAGTACTATATTTCATCATGTGAGTGCCATGACGGTTAGAAGAATATGAAATGAAGTCCGTCAACAGGTCGGCTCATCCCAAGGTCTATTAGTTCTGGCACAACAAACACTACAGTAGAGGTGGCTCGTATGCTTCAGAACAGTGAGATCACAGACGTCCATGCAAGCACCATGCAACATACATTACACAAGTCTGGAATGGTGGCCAGAAAAAAGGTGAAGAAGCCTTGACTTCAATATCGTCATAAGATGCAGCGGCTCGAGTTTGCAAAAAAGTATGAACAGCTGGCAGTAGAAGATTTAAAACAGGTACTTTGGAGCAATGAGACAAAAGTCAATAGACTGGGCTCTGATGCGTGCAAATGGGTCTGGAAGAAACAAGGGAAAAGGGGGCTAAAATCTTGAGAAATTGAAGGAACTGTCAAGTTTAGTGGAGGAAGCCTGATGATATTGGGGTGTTTCATAGCTAAAGGTGACCTGGATCAATGGTCTCAATGCTCAGCTCTATGTGATAACCCTACAAGACAAATTACTTGGTACAGTCAAGAACTATGGGTATTAAAAAGACAACATAGTGTTCCCAGCAAGACAGCATATGTCAAGATTGGCAAAGAAATGGTTCAATGGTTCAAGAGAAATAGAGGTGCTCGATTTTCCCCCACAGTCCCCAGATTTTAACCCAATCGGTAGAGTTGAAGAAAAAGCGTATTCATAACCAAGTGATTCGACCAGTATGCACCAACATTGGGAATGTGTAGAAGAGACCTGAGAACAGATTTCGTTTGAGACATGCTTGAATCTGATCGAGAGCATGCCCAGAAGGATTCAGGCAGTGTTGAAAGGCAAAGGTGGATTTACCAAATAATATATAAATAATAAAAATTTGAATTTAGAATTTCAGGAGCAAAACAGTAACAATGCAGCTAAATGACAAGATTCTGCATAACTATCATATGCTAAATAGTTGCAAGTCCAATTTATGTATGAGATAGCCAAGATGATTGTCTATAAGGCTACTTTCACACTTGAGTTCGGGGTTCCGCTTGTGAGTTCCGTTTGAAGTCTCTCACAATCGGCCCCGAACGGATCCGTACTGCCCCAATAAATTCTGATTGGATGCGGATCCGCTCAGAATGCATCAGTTTGACCTCCGTTCCGCTTAGCAGGCGGACACCCGAACGCAGCTTGCAGCTATAGGCAATGCGCCGCACAGACCTGTCACTTACTAGTAGGAGGAGCTCCCGGCCGGTCACAGACATCGCAGCTCACAGGTAAGTATAATGCTTCTATTTATTGCTAAGTAACCATGGCAGCCAAGACTGCAATTGCGTCTTGGCTGCCATGGTAACCGATCGGAGCCCCAGCGATTAAACTGGAAATCCGATCGGAACTCTCCGCTGCCACCAATGATGGGGGGTAATTTTAATTAGGGGGGGGAGGGGAGGCCGCACTGGTCACATTTAATACTGGGAATCCGCACTGGCCACAAATGAATATAGAGGGAGGGGGTCCGCATTGGTCACATTTAATACTGGGGAGGGAGGGAGGGGGGGTCACACTGGCCACCAATGAATATAGAGGGAGGGGGGCTGCGTTGGTCACATTTAATAATGGGGAGGGAGGGGGGTCGCACTGGCCACCAATGAATATAGAGGGAGGGGGGCCGCACTGGTCACATTTAATACAGGGGAGGGAGGGGGTCTGCCCCCTCCTGCCTGGCAGCACCTGATCTCTTACAGGGGGCTATGATTCGCACAATAATTGTGCGGATCACAGCGTGAAAAATCAGATCTGTAAAAACCAGTTATGCAGACGGATCCGTTCTGAACGGATGTAAGCGTTTGCATTATAAGAGCGGATCCGTCTGTGCAGACACCAGACGGATCCGCTCCAAACGCAAGTGTGAAAGTAGCCTAACAATGCAGTTACATAACACAAATCTGCATACCTAATTATATGCTAAATAGTTTCAAGTCCAATTTATGTATGAGATAACCAAGCTAATTGTCTATAAAATGGTGGTAGTCTCACATTCGATGCTGTAGTGGATGGTGAGATATGGAGCCTGAAAGTCAAACGTTCAAAACATTGTTACCCTTTGTGCTCGTCAGTGTAGATTGGCAGATTACAGCACCTCAACCAGCCTAAGTTCATTAATAAAACTAACAAAAAAAACTACGCGTAGAATATTTCGAAAGCTTCTCAGTTTATTATTATAGACACATTCAAGTAGTTGGGATCAGAGGCGTAACTAGAACTGACTGGGCCCCACAGCAAATTTTTGTACGGGGCCCCCCACTCACACTTACACGCTTCTTCACAAACCGCCTCCTCCTGTGCAAACCCCTCTTATATGGCTATTTTGTGACTTTTTATTTACTGTATTTACTGTCATTTTTAGCACGACTTTGAATTTTAACATTTCCAGTTGCTGACGGAGTTTATATTCAACTCAACCCCTTTAAAACCTGCGCTGCAATTGTAATAGACCCGTCTGATTTACCTCTACATATCCACAAGTATTTTAGCCTCTGTACCTTTCATACTGCAGTCATACACGCACTCTCCACATACATGGACGCAGTCATACACGCACTCTCCACATACAGGGACGCACTCATACACGCACTCTCCACATACATGGACGCAGTCATACACGCACTCTCCACATACAGGGACGCACTCATACACGCACTCTCCACATACAGGGACGCACTCATACACGCACTCTCCACATACATGGACGCAGTCATACACGCACTCTCCACATACATGGACGCAGTCATACACGCACTCTCCACGTACATGGACGCAGTCATACACGCACTCTCCACATACATGGACGCACTCATACACGCACTCTCCACATACATGGACGCACTCATACACGCACTCTCCACATACATGGACGCAGTCATACACGCACTCTCCACATACATGGACGCACTCATACACGCACTCTCCACATACATGGATGCAGTCATACACACACTCTCCACATACATGGATGCAGTCATGCACGCACTCTCCACATACATGGACGCAGTCATGCACGCACTCTCCACATACAGGGACGCACTCATACACGCACTCTCCACATACATGGACGCAGTCATACACGCACTCTCCACATACAGGGACGCACTCATACACGCACTCTCCACATACATGGACGCAGTCATACACGCACTCTCCACATACATGGACGCAGTCATACACGCACTCTCCACGTACATGGACGCAGTCATACACGCACTCTCCACATACATGGACGCACTCATACACGCACTCTCCACATACATGGACGCACTCATACACGCACTCTCCACATACATGGACGCAGTCATACACGCACTCTCCACATACATGGATGCAGTCATACACGCACTCTCCACATACATGGACGCAGTCATACACGCACTCTCCACATACATGGACGCAGTCATACACGCACTCTCCACATACATGGACGCAGTCATACACGCACTCTCCACATACATGGACGCACTCATACACGCACTCTCCACATACATGGACGCAGTCATACACGCACTCTCCACATACATGGATGCAGTCATACACGCACTCTCCACATACATGGACGCAGTCATACACGCACTCTCCACATACATGGACGCAGTCATACACGCACTCTCCACGTACATGGACGCAGTCATACACGCACTCTCCACATACATGGATGCAGTCATACACGCACTCTCCACATACATGGATGCAGTCATACACGCACTCTCCACATACATGGACGCACTCATACACGCACTCTCCACATACATGGACGCACTCATACACGCACTCTCCACATACATGGACGCAGTCATACACGCACTCTCCACATACATGGATGCAGTCATACACGCACTCTCCACATACATGGACGCAGTCATACACGCACTCTCCACATACATGGACGCAGTCATACACGCACTCTCCACATACATGGACGCAGTCATACACGCACTCTCCACATACATGGACGCAGTCATACACGCACTCTCCACATACATGGACGCAGTCATACACGCACTCTCCACATACATGGACGCAGTCATACACGCACTCTCCACATACATGGAGGCAGTCATACACACACTCTCCACATACAGGGACGCAGTCATACACGCACTCTCCACATACATGGATGCAGTCATACACGCACTCTCCACATACATGGACGCACTCATACACGCACTCTCCACATACATGGACGCACTCATACACGCACTCTCCACATACATGGACGCAGTCATACACGCACTCTCCACATACATGGACGCACTCATACACGCACTCTCCACATACATGGATGCAGTCATACACGCACTCTCCACATACATGGACGCACTCATACACGCACTCTCCACATACATGGACGCACTCATACACGCACTCTCCACATACATGGACGCACTCATACACGCACTCTCCACATACATGGACGCACTCATACACGCACTCTCCACATACATGGATGCAGTCATACACGCACTCTCCACATACATGGACGCACTCATACACGCACTCTCCACATACATGGACGCAGTCATACACGCACTCTCCACATACATGGACGCACTCATACACGCACTCTCCACATACATGGATGCAGTCATACACACACTCTCCACATACATGGATGCAGTCATGCACGCACTCTCCACATACATGGACGCAGTCATGCACGCACTCTCCACATACATGGACGCAGTCATGCACGCACTCTCCACATACATGGACGCACTCATACACGCACTCTCCACATACATGGACGCAGTCATACACGCACTCTCCACATACAGGGGCGCACTCATACACACAGTCACCACATACATGGACGCACACATATACAATACACATATATAGACACCCAGCTTTCCTGCTGTGCCTCTCCCCCATACTTTAATGCCTCTGCACTTGTGCCATGCAGGATAGCAGGGAAGCTGGATGACATTTATAATTCACCCAGCTTTCCTACTGTACTGCATGTCACAAGTGCACAGTCTGGGAAAGCTGAATATAACCCCAGTTCCCCTGCCACTCACATCACTGGTGCAGTTGTGGCAATGCAACTGATGTTCAGCTTGCCGGGCAGCATGGAAGGTTCAACTTCAAGCTGCAGGAATCGCGGGTAGAAAAGGGGGCGGGGCTATTATAGCTCCGCCCACATCGGGCTGTTGCTGGTCAGTGTCCATCATAAGAAATGAGGAGGGGAGAGGCGGAGCGATGTCCCTGATGTCAGGTCAGGTCAGAGGTGCAAGTGCAGGAGAAGTCAGCTGCTCTGACAGGGGCCCGGGGTGACGAAGTACAGTGACTGCTCCCGGGCCCCTTCTGAGCTCGGGCCCCGAAGCAGCTGCTTCCCCTGCTTCCCTGATAGTTACGCCACTGGTTGGGATGACTTATAGGTACAGAGGCAGGATACCCAAAATCCTCCTTTCCCAGGAATCTGACTTCTCAAACTTGCTGCAGGGACCCTATAATCAATCATCTTATAACATTTTGCTGCTGTGTGAGCAGGTAATATTTGGATATATCAGTGTTGTTAAATTTCACTGGTGGGTCCTAGGCAGCCCAGTCCAAGACTGCTCACAATCTATGGCTGTAAGCAGGAAGATAATGCTCATTTCTATACTATTACAGCCCTATGATGCTATGGGCTCAAGAGCTATGCCCATGTCCTCACATCCTAGAGCCAGCTATTTCATACAAAGGTATAGCATTGGCCCAAAGGCCTGTCATGTATAAGTGCCTATGTGGTCCAGTCATTGAAAGGGCTAAATAGGTATAATGTCCGTTTTTCTTACCACTGTAGTGACCACCAATACGCCTTTTCATGGCAGTCACTACAGGGATGTAAGTTGGGTGCCACTTTTTACTGTGGCCCAGTCAAAGAGCTGCACGAGTCCCCCATGCAACGGGGAGTGGGGACCCCGCTCTCACATGAGAGCCAGGGACCGTCAGGAGTGCTGATACGGACTGTTTAACGCTTTACATGCTGCAGGAAATGGAGCCTGCCGCATGTAAAGTGCTGACAGAGGCAGCGGACTCCCTCTGTCTTCCATCGGCACCCTGCAAATGCGATCGCGGGGTGCCAATGCGTGTAAAGGCTGGCTGGGGTCTTATGAAGGCCGTAAAAAATAAAAAGACAGAATTGCTCATTTGTTATTAGTTGCCACCGAAAAAACTTAATAACAAGAGATCAAAAAGTATCATTTACTCCAAAATGATACCAATGAAAAATATCATCCCACAAAAATCACCCCCACACAACTGTATAGAAAGAAAAAATAAATAAAAATGATAGGTCTTGGGAAGCGGTAATGCAAAAACTTCTTTTTCCTTTAAAAAAAAAGGGTTTTTATTCAGGGCCAGTGCAAGGATTTTTGCCAACACAAGCAAAGCTAAATTTTGGCGACCCCCTCCCACCCCCTCGCAGCTTATTTGGCCCTGATTCCGTCTGCAGCAGCTGGCTTCTCCTCTGTCTGGTCCTGGTATCTTCTCTCTGCATCAGACAATCGCTGGTTTGAGGACCGTATTTTTTGCCCTATAATACGCACCGGCCCATAAGATGCACCTAGGTTTTAGAGGAGGCTAATAAGAAAAAAATATTTTCTATTACACCTCAGGTCAGACCAGCAATCAGACCCCCAATGTTAATCAGACCTCAGCTCACAGCCCCATTTAAACCCCCAATGTTAATCAGACCTCAGATCATGCCCCCAATGCCTCAGAACAGACCCCCATGTCATCAGCCCCCACTGTCAGCCATCATGCCCCCATGTCAGCCATAAGCCCCCCATGTCAGCCATCAGTCCCCATCCATCATCCGTTTCCATTGTCAGCCATCATGCCCCCATGTCAGCAATCAGCCCATATTGTCAGCCATAATGCTTTCATTGTCAGCCGTCTTGTCCCTATGTCAGCCATCATGCCCCCATGTCAGCCATCATGTCCCTATGTCAGCCATCATGCCCCCATGTCAGCCATCATGTCCCTATGTCAGCCATCATGCTCCCATGTCAGCCATCATGCCCCCATGTCAACCATCATGTCCCTATGTCAGCCATCAGTCCCCATGTCAAAGAGGAAACCGGCTAGCACTCGCTCCAAATTGCACGCTGCACGGGAGAGGAGCAACCGCCAACGAACAACAAATCCCAGCAGCTGTGTCTTTGCAAATAGGTTTCTTTATTTCATTTCAAGTTCCAGAAAGTGTCCTATAACCAGGACGCGTTTCGGCGTACAAGCCTTTCTCAACAGGTACATCCAACAATAAATCACAAGCTATATATATAACAAGTACCGCCCACAAGGACGTCCTCACCCTAAGTGGGTGGTATTTTCAAATATGTCAATCAAATAACAGCAACAAATAACAGACTTTTGGTAGAGGTTGTTTCCACCTTGTTGGAGAGTCTATATATCTTCTTCACAAGGTAGAGGTCTAAAAAGGATACATAAAAGTATATTGATTAAGTGTACGCATATATACACATCATAAATGCATGACCTCCTGTTTTTGAGATAAAAAATAAAATTAAGGGGAAGGCAGAACAATTTGTGACATTAGGTGTGAATGACCAAGATCTTTGCAAGTTTTTGATTAATCATACCCCAAGAACACCAGTATTATATATATTACCAAAAGTCCATAAGACTTTGATTGACCCCCCAGGACGCCCCATTGTGTCCTCAGTGGGATCCATCTCATCCCCTCCAGCAGTCATCCTAGAAAAAGTTTTAACCCCTTTGGTAAAAACCACTAAGTCGTTCTTGTGGGACACACCCTATTTTCTTAGGATAATTGCTGAATTGGGCCCTGTTCCCCCTGACAGCCTCCTGGTGACCATTGATGTTGTAAGTCTATACACTTCAATCGGTCATCAGGAGGGTTTACAAGCTGTTTCGGCAATATTGAGTAAAACTAAATACACAGCATTGGAACAAGATTTTTTCTTACAATTGTTACACCTTGTTTTATATGAGAACTATTTTCTATTTATGGATACGTTCTACCTCCAGAAGGGTGGTACCGCGATAGGGTCGAATGTGGCTCCGCCCTATGCTAATATATTTATGTCATCATTTGAAGAGAACCATATATACAATACTGAGCTATACCGCAATAATGTAATTGTCTGGAAAAGATTTATTGATTATATTTTTTGCATATTTTTGCATATTTTTGCAATCCTATCGGATTTCATGCATCATTTGAATACTGTGTTTGATGGCCTTCAATTTACAGTTACATCTGACACCAATATGGTGAGCTTCCTGGACACGAGAGTCATTTAGGATCAAAAAGGGTTTCTTTCTACAGCTCTTCATTGTAAGGACACGGACAGAAACAGTATACTCCATTTTAAGAGTGCCCACCCACTGTCCCTTAAACAAGCCATCCTTAGATCCCAATACCAACGAGTGAGACGGATAGTCTCTGATCCAGTTATGCGAGACATAAGAATGGCTGAAATGACAGAGAGATTTCAGGAGAGGGGTTATCCCCAGTCTGTCCTCATGAGGGCTAGAGAAGGGATAGAGGGTGATATAGGCCCACGAGAGAGAAGTAAGATGTCCAGGATTGCGTTTATCCACAAGTTCCATCCGTTCAATGTAGGCATTGACAATATAGTTAGGAAACACTGGTACCTGTTGGGTAAGGCATACCCTCAGGTCGATGAATTCAAGAGTCTACCCCTTATCTGTAACAAAAAGAACCCGAATTATTGTGATAAAGTAGTCCATAATATACCTTATCACTAAATTGATGTTAAAACAACAGCAGATATCCACACTACGGATGGGTACCTTCCCCTGCCTGCATTGTCTACAATGTTCCCACATAATTAAAGGTCCCTCATTCCATCATCCACACACGGGCAAAAGCTTTGGAGTCAAAGTTTTTTTTACTTGTGAATCAATGAATGTAATATACCTTATCAAATGCCCTTGTGGCTTGCTATATGTGGGTGAGACATTGCAGGCAGTGAGGGACCGTATCAGCAAACACAAGTCCGATATTAGGACAAAAAATATGATGTTGCCAATCCCCAACCATTTTGACAAATTGAAACATACTGTAGCACAACTACGGTTTCAAGTCTTGGAGCAGGTGGAGAGACCAAGGAGAGGGGGGGACATTAAGAGACTTCTCCTTAAACGGGAGGCCATTTGGATACACACCCTTGATACGCTGCACCCAAGGGGCCTGAATAGAGATTATGAGGTCATGCATTTATGATGTGTGTATATGCGTACAATTAATCAATATACTTTTATGTATCCTTTTTAGACCTCTACCTTGTGAAGAAGATATATAGACTCTCCAATAAGGTAGAAACAACCTCTACCAAATGTCTGTTATTTGTTGCTGTTATTTGATTGACATATTTGAAAATACCACCCACTTAGGGTGAGGACGTCCTTGTGGGCGGTACTTGTTACATATATACTGCAAAGAAAAAATGTGGGGGATTCAATCAGCACAACCCTATATGTAGGTGCACATTGCTATGGCAAAATACATATACAAAGAAAAAGACACAAATGCAATGGCACTCTGCAACCAGCATTCTGCCCTGCCTCTATGCTGGATGAGGCATTGGTGTACATTTTGGCCAAAGCGTAATAAGCCACCCACCACGTCAAGGTCGCCTCTATGGAGTGGTCCCTAACACTAGTTCCTACCTGTTTGTGGGCCATGACAGCCACACAAAGTCCAGGAAATGCAGGTGCAGCATGCACACCAAGCACACTCTGCTTTTAACCCCGTCCGGTGCCATTACAGCTTTCATCGTATCCAGGGATGCCAGAACCAACATGCATGCTGAGCCCACTATATACTTCTCCTGGAGCCGTAGTGGGTGGCTTATTACGCTTTGGCCAAAATGTACACCAATGCCTCATCCAGCATAGAGGCAGGGCAGAATGCTGGTTGCAGAGTGCCATTGCATTTGTGTCTTTTTCTTTGTATATGTATTTCGTCATAGCAATGTGCACCTGCATACAGGGTTGTGCTGATTGAATCCCCCACATTTTTTCTTTGTAGTATATATTGGAGGCTTGGCGATCTCCATGCAGTCATGCACACCTGACCAGTCACTCTGTCCTGGAGGCTGGTTTTAAAGTCAGTATAAAACTGAGTCTGCATATATAGCACCTACCAGTAGCCTTTTGGCTCCAGGAGAAGTATATAGTGGGCTCAGCATGCATGTTGGTACTTGCATCCCTGGATCCGATGAAAGCTGTAATGGCACCGGACGGGGTTAAAAGCAGAGTGTGCTTGGCGTGCATGCTGCACCTGCATTCCCTGGACTTTGTGTGGCTGTCATGGCCCACAAACAGATAGGAACTAGTGTTAGGTACCACTCCATAGAGGCGACCTTGACGTGGTGGGTGGCTTATTACGCTTTGGCCAAAATGTACAAATGCCTCATCCAGCATAGAGGCAGGGCAGAATGCTGGTTGCAGAGTGCCATTGCATTTGTGTCTTTTTCTTTGTTACATATATAGCTTGTGATTTATTGTTGGATGCACCTGTTGAGAAAGGCTTGTACGCCGAAACGCGTTCTGGTTATAGGACACTTTCTGGAACTTGAAATGAAATAAAGAAACCTATTTGCAAAGACACAGCTGCTGGGATTTGTTGTTCCATCATGCCCCATGTCAGCCATCATGCCCCCCCCCATGTCAGCCATCAGAGCAAATAAAATAAAAATAACTGACCTCTCTTGCTCTAGGAGGCCGCCGCTGCTCACCACCAGCGCTCTCTCTCTTGTTCCTGGTTCTCGGCTGTCAGCTGTGAAGGCTGCGCACGGCGTGAGATCACATGGTGCGCAACCCTGCACAGCAGACAGCCGAGCGGAGGACCAGGAAGCGGCTAGTACAGATCCTTCACAGCTTCCCGGTCCTCCGGTACTAATGAAGCGCTTCCAAAAAGCGCTTCATTAGTATTCGCCCCATAAGACACAGGGGCATTTTTCCCTCACTTTGGCGGGAAAAAATTGCATCTTATGGGGCAAAAAATACGCATTAAGGCAGCCGCTTGGTCTGCTATATTATAGCGCTGGGCCTGGTTTTATTGCAAAAAAGTTGTAAAATTTAATTGTATTTGCTATTAGAGTTACCACACTGACCCAGAGAATAAAGATATTATGTTATTTATACAGAAAAAATGTACGCAGTAAAATTTCTAACGTATTGCTGTTTTCCCATTTCCCTCCCAGAAAGAGTTAATTCAGTTATTCAGTTTTTCAGCTTATGTGTACCCCAAAATGGCGCCATTAACAACTACAAGTTTTCCTGCAAAAAAGAAGCCCTCATACAACTATATACAGTACAGACCAAAAGTTTGGACACACCTTCTCATTCAAAGAGTTTTCTTTATTTTCATAGCTATGAAAATTGTAGATTCACACTGAAGGCATCAAAACTATGAATTAACACATGTGGAATTATATACATAACAAACAAGTGTGAAACAACTGAAAATATGTAATATTCTAGGTTCTTCAAAATAGCCACCTTTTGCTTTGATTACTGCTTTGCACACTCTTGGCATTCTCTTGATGAGCTTCAAGAGGTAGTCCCCTGAAATGGTTTTCACTTCACAGGTGTGCCCTGTCAGGTTTAATAAGTGGGATTTCTTGCCTTATAAATGGGGTTGGGACCATCAGTTGCGTTGAGGAAAAGTCAGGTGGGTACACAGATGATAGTCCTACTGAATAGACTGTTAGAATTTGTATTATGGCAAGAAAAAAGCAGCTAAGTAAAGAAAAACGAGTGGCCATCATTACTTTAAGAAATGAAGGTCAGTCAGTCAGCCGAAAAATTGGGAAAACTTTGAAAACAAGGGCTATTTGACCATAAGGAGAGTGATGGGTGCTGCGCCAGATGACCTGGCCTCCACAGTCACCGGACCTGAACCCAATCGAGATGGTTTGGGGTGAGCTGGACCGCAGAGTGAAGGCAAAAGGGCCAACAAGTGCTAAGCATCTCTGGGAACTCCTTCAAGACTGTTGGAAGACCATTTCAGGGGACTACCTCTTGAAACTCATCAAGAGAATGCCAAGACTGTGCAAAGCAGTAATCAAAGCAAAAGGTGGCTACTTTGAAGGACCTAGAATATGACATATTTTCTGTTGTTTCACACTTGTTTGTTATGTATATAATTCCACATGTGTTAATTCATAGTTTTGATGCCTTCATAGTCATGAAAATAAAGAAAACTCTTTGAATGAGAAGGTGTGTCCAAACTTTTGGTCTGTACTGTAGATGGAAAAATAAAAAAGTTATAGCTCTTGGAAGGCAAAGATGAAAAAAAGAAGAAAAAACGCTTGGTTGGTAAGCGCAAAACAGGCTGGGCACTAATGGGTTAAGTAACTGATAAGCCCTACAATTGTTAAAAAGTAAAAAAAATATATTTTATAACATTTTTAGGAAAAAAAACTTCATTAGTTCTATTTTTTGCAAACAATTATATTGTTATATAACAGCACTCACCTGCCCACCGCCTGGGAAGCTCAGAAGTGCCTGGAACACGGCATGCTTGTACAAATCTGTACATTTCGAGTTTCTACCGCTTGAGAGGTAAAGGCTGCCATCTTTATTGAGAAACTGGATTTCATCTTCTTTTTCTGAATTATAATGTTATGTAACAAAAAAAACAAAAAAAACAATGTATATAATTGATATCACTCACGTGTCAAGACCCATACAATAAAATGACCGCTTTTTTATATTACAAATGTAAACAATGTAAAGAAAAAATGCCCGTATTGCTTTTTTCACTTCTTTACTCCCAAAAGAAAACACAGTAAAAAGTGATTAAAAAGTTGTGTGTACCCTAAAATGGCACCAATGGAAACTGCACCTCGTCTCACAAAAATAAACCATAGAGCATGGGCCCTTGAATGTAGGGGTACAAAAAATTTAAAAAAGGTTTTATTGTGCAGGAGATAAATAAACTATATCAATTTGCAATTTTTATATCCACACTGATGCATAGAATAGTTATTATGTCACTAATAATGCACAATGAAGACCGGAAAACCAAACAATCATTGCAAAATTATTGTAAAACGTTTTTAAAAGTTATACATTTTGAAATGCAAAGGGGAAAAGGAGAACAAATAGCTGTGTCCTCATGAAGCAAAGTAGGCTTCTTCTTTAAAGGGGTTGTCCAGCCAATAATATTCATCGTTAGGATAGCTTATCAATATCTGATTGGTGGGGGTCCGACTCCTAGCACCCCTGCTGATCAACTGTTAGATGAGGAGGCGCCGCTCCTTGCCAGCGTCGCTTCCTGGTCATTACACTACACGTTGTCTCCAGTGGAACGACGGGTTAGTGTAATTACAAGTACTAGCTCCATACACTTGAATAGAGCGAGTACTTCTAATACACAGCACTTCCGAGATGAAGTACAGTGTAATAAAGAGGAAGCGGTTCAAGCAAGGAGAACCACCCCCTCTTCAAACAGCTAAACAGCTGATCGGCGGGGGTACCGGGAATCTACCCCCAGCCGTTCTGATACTGATGACCTATTCTGGACGATTTAAATGACCATGAAATCTAATAAATGATAAAGAAATAAAACTATCATTGAGTGAAATTGAAATAAAAATAAAAGTTTCAAAGATTTGCCTCCATTGCTCCCCTGTAATGTGTAGATGAGGCCGCACCTTGTGTATCGTCTATCATATTCACAGAGACGTGTGATTGTCCACATTACAATAGTGAGAGATCCTCACCTGGACATTAGCATCACAATGACTATTACTCCCATCATTCAGATGACGGCTTCCCTCCCCCAGATAACAGTCCAGGGGTTTTGGGGAAAAATTAAAGAGAAACTAGGATAGGGTTGGACACTTTGGGGCACAGGACTTTGTTTTCCCTCCTGCATAACAGAAACCAGGCGGATACGTTATGCTTGCACATAGACTTCTATTATGATGGATCAAAATTCAATGCCGTTTTGCATTGTATCAGATAATTCCGTTATATTCCGTTAAAGCACTGTTACAACAGAACCTATAATCGAATTCAAGTGTGAACCTGCCCTAAGATGGAATTGTGGATACGAGGCTTCCTCTCAGTTACTGCTTTGTGGGAAAATGATAGATATGAAGCTGGTTTATCACAGTCTGCTGATTTCTGGAAGAAACAGGGCATAGTATTAGTGACATCAGGGTTTTAGTCATTTTCACAGATGAATTAGTGTTGGGTGATAAGTGTTTTCTATGGTATCTACAGGTACAATATTCGTTTTCAACACAATCGGACTTGGACCTTTTTGAATTAGAACAACATGGGTTATTTGATACATTGATTAATAGTAAATCAAGAAAATATTATTGACAAAGTTTTATTTTTGGATGGACAAGAGAAATATGGGCTATATGGTGGAAAATATTACAGATATGTGGAAAAACTGTCAGTTCCGATCTCCCAGTTCCTTACCACTCAGTGCGCATGTATACCCATCATTGATGGCCTACGTACTGCGTCCGTCTGTCCGCCCCTAAGCGTCATGTTGCTCCGTCCTCTACTGCCGACGTCATCCAGTCGCGATAAGTGCTCCCGATTACCTCACACTGGCGTCGATGCGCAACTTACTGACCTCACAATGGGCGTCCCAGTGTTACCGCGGCAACACACAAAGACACTGAAGGTATCCAGGGATCCATAGGAGTCCCATACCTACAAACTGTGATAAATCACATGCGTAAGGGGAACTAGATAATCAATGATCCAAATCCATACAAGTATGGATTATGGAATAATGCCCCCAGACTGTCCGGGTGATGAATCTACATATTATAATAAAGTCAGATATGTATATGATCAGGGTAACCCCTATATGTTCTAATCTACAGAGGCATAATCTGATGTCACTATACACACTCCTCATAACCTAATTCTGTCCCCCCAATAACCAAAGCGGGCAGCAACATATCCTGCTCCGCCATTGTCAAAGGACAGAATTGCCGAATCCACTCCCTCAAATAATCACGGATGGTGAAAAGGCCACTGTATGTAAAAACAATACTAGCATTGTACACCCACAAAGAAATCACACAACCCAAACTTAATCTATTGTGGCAACATTGAACTCAATGTTTAATCCATAGGGTTGAAGTGACTTCAGATTGTATATCCATTTGAGTTCTTTTTTTCCTCAAAATCTTGTTCTTGTCCCCTCCCCTTCCGAGATAACCTACCCCCATCTATTGCACGAAACCGTAATTGATTTATGGAATGTCCACACTCAATAAAGTGCTTTGCTACAGGTTTGTCAATCATCCCTTTCCTTATTGTGCTCTTATGCTTATTGATCCGCTCCCTTAGTTCCATTGTCGTCTCACCAACGTATATAAAGCTGCATGGGCACAGTATCATGTAAATGACATCTCCAAATGGTATCTAGCGGGTATCTTGGGAGTGATGTTGGATAAGGCTGTGGATGAGGGGATCATCAATGATGACCTGAGTATTTACTTGCGAGTCAGCCATCCCATAACTCCCGTGATATATGTTGTCACAGTCGGGACCTTCTGTCTATGCTCTCGCTGCAGCTCCGTTCCTGTGTGTTTTTTGTGGTTCTTTATGGGTTAACTCCCCTGTGTGTTTATTAGGAGTTAATCCTCTCTGCTCCATGGGTGTGGCCTCTCTGCTGCACTCACGGAATCTGTATATTTGGCTCAGTTTCCCTTAGTTCTGGTTCAGCTCTTCTAGTATGTGTTTGTCTTGTCCTTTTCTTGGTTTGTACTTTGTCTCCCATGCTGCTGACCCATGGGATCCGTGTCTGGCTATGTTCTGTGAGTTCGCCTTCAGGTTCATTGTCGTCCTTTCTCCTGTGTTTCTGTTATCAGGGTTTCCAGTTATGTTTGAGTTCCCCTGTGTTTATTATTATGTCCTTATGCCTCTGCCCTGATTTGTCTTGTCTGCCTTGTTTCGTACCTGTCTTCCCCTTTTTCATATTTGTTCCTCCGTATGGAGGGTTCTGTCTCTGCGTTAGGGGTTATTCTGTTCAGCAAGCCCTTGCTGCACCTTTCTTTGCAGCAGAGTGCCATGGGCAAGGCCATGCAGTTTACTTCTGGTGGAGAAAGTCCTCCTCTGCTCATTGTCACTCCTGTTTCCTTGCTATGTACTCCTGCTTGTGTTATCAGTTTGCCTGTTTGTATTTGCCTGTCTATGTTATGTTTGCCTATGTGCTGTCTGTACCTTCTGGTACCTGTTGTCCGTTCGTTCTTTCTGTCACTGTCTAGTTAATGCTCTGGAGTGGACCCTGGAAACTTCCTGCTGCAATGTCTAACCCTACCATCTTTGGCCCTAGTGAATACGAGGAGTTTCTTAGTCACGCCCCTCTGGAGTATTACTAGACAGTGGCGCAGTGGGGGTTTTCTCCCACTGTGCTGACGGTACATAGAGTTCATGTTTTGTCTGTGCTGCCTTCCCTGGTTTTTGTTTGTGCAATAAACTCTTGTGTGTCTGTACCTGATTTCCATTTGTTTATTGCTTGACAATGCAGAGGTCTTTCGCTGGATCTCTAACTCGTGACATATGTGCTACCGAAGATCCATAAAAGATTAGTGGATCCCCCTGGCCGGCCCATTGTTTCGGGCAGGGGTTCCATTTTCAACACTGTCTCCATCTTTCTGGACAAGATCTTGCGTGTCCATGCGACCTCGACCCCATCCTACATTAGGGATACGGGTCACTTTTTGACCAAATTAAGTGAAATCAGATTACCTAAGAAGTTTTTGCTAGTCAGCTTTGATATTGTATCACTATATAAATCTATTGACCATACATATGGGCTTAATGTTGTCGATGTGGCCCTGGCTAGCACGGGTCTCTCTCCGGGGGCGTGCCGTCTGATCCTGGAGTTGGTCCTGAGGAGGAATTATTTCCTCTTTGGTGACACCTCCTACCAGCAGAAGCGTGGGGTGGCCATGGGGTCAAATGTGGCCCCGACCTACGCTAACATCTTCATGGCGGAGGTCAAGGATCGACTGGTATATCACTCAAATTTTAATGAGAGAGTCCTGTGCTGGTGGCGCTACATCAACGACATTTTCATGATTTGGGTAGGCTGCGCCATTGAACTAGAGGAGTTTCGCCAACATTTGAACTCTGGTGTACGGGGACTCCAGTTCACTGTGACTATGTCAGACAGGGAGCTGCAGTTTCTGGACGTCAGGGTGTATCTGCAGGATGGGGTACTTAAAACTGATCTCTTTCAGAAACCCACTGACAAAAATACACTGTTGATGTATGATAGTAATCATCCACACAAGATGGTTGACTCGCTGCCGTGGAGCCAGTTGTTGCGGGTACACCGGGTTGTGTCGGAGGATGATACTTTTGAAAAACGTATTGATGAGATGTGTAGGAAGTTTACAAACAGGGGATATCCCAAAAGGTTGATTAGACACACTAGGAAGAGGATTAGAGACACAGAGCGCAAGGACACTCTAAATGGGAGTTCCCACAGCAGAATTGAGACGAGGATCCCTTTTGTATCCATCTATGGTGAAGATAGTGGTAAAATCGCCACAATCTTCAGAGAAGAATGGCAAATTCTACATCGTGGCCTGCCCACTATCAAGGAATTTGAATTACCTCCCATGATGGCATACAAAAGGGGCCTCAACATCCATGATCAAGTCGTTAAGGCAGATGTTGGAGGAAAAAATCTAGATAGACAACTGCTCCTGACCCCCCAAAAATATGGGATTTTCCCTTGTCTCTCATGCTGCAACTGTAGTGGCATTATGAGAGGTGATAGCTTCCCACATCCATACAGCGGCAAAATTGAATGATACTATACATGCAGATCTAGAGATGTCCTTTACATGATACAGTGCCCATGCAGTTTTATATATGTTGGTGAGACGAAAATGGAACTAAGGGAGCGGATCAATAAGCATAAGAGCACAATAAGGAAAGGGATGATTGACAAACCTGTAGCAAAGCACTATATTGAGTGTGGACATTCCATAAATCAATTACGGTTTTGTGCAATAGATGGGGTAGGTTATCTCCGAAGGGGAGGGGACAAGAAGAAGATTTTGAGGAAAAAAAGAACTCAAATGGATATACAATCTGAAGTCACTCCAACCCTATGGATTAACCACCTACCGACCGCCTAACTCACGGATGCGTCCGGAAGGTGGTTAATTCGTTCCTCCTGGACGCATCCGTGCGTCATCTCGCGAGACGCGAGATTTCCTGTGAACGCGCGCACACAGGCACGCACGCTCACAGGAACGGAAGGTAAGGGAGTGGATCTCCAGCCTGACAGCGGCGATCGTTCGCTGGCAGGCTGGAGATGTGATTTTTTTAACCCCTAACAGGTATATTAGACGCTGTTATGATAACAGCGTCTAATATACCTGCTACCTGGTCCTCCGGTGGTCACTTTTGTTTGGATCGACCACCAGAGGACACAGGTATCTCAGTAAAGTAGCACCAAACACCACTACACTACTCTACACCCCCCCGCCGTCACTTATTAACCCCTTATTCACCCCTTGCGCTCTGTGTCTCTAATCCTCTTCCTCTTCCTGATCACCCCAGATCACCCCATATAGACTCCCTGATCACCCCCCCTGTCATTGATCACCCCCTGTCATTGATAACCCCCTGTAAGGCTCCATTCAGAGGTCCGTATGAATTTTACGGAACCACTGATAGATGGATCGGATCCGCAAAACACGTACGGACGTCTGAATGGAGCCTTACAGGGGAGTGATCAATGACGGAGGTGATCACCCCATATAGACTCCCTGATCACCCCCCTGTCATTGATCACCCCCCTGTCATTGATCACCCCCCTGTCATTGATCACCCCCCCATAAGTCTGCATTCTGATGTCCGTATGATTTTTACGGATCCACTGATACATGGATCGGATCCGCAAAATACATACGGACATCTGAATGGAGCCTTATAGAGGGGTGATCAATGACAGGGGGGTGATCACCCCATATAGACTCCCTGATCACCCCCCTGTCATTGATCACCCCCCTGTCATTGATCACCCCCCTGTCATTGATCACCCCCCTGTCGTTGATCACCCCCCTGTAAGGCTGCATTCAGATGTCCGTATGATTTTTACGGATCCACTGATACATGGATCGGATCCGCAAAACACATACGGACATCTGAATGGAGCCTTACAGGGGGGTGATCACCCCTTATAGACTCCCTGATCACCCCCCTGTCATTGATCACCCCCTGTCATTGATCACCCCCCTGTAAGGCTGCATTCAGATGTCCGTATAATTTTTACGGATCCACTGATACATGGATCGGATCCGCAAAACACATACGGACATCTGAATGGAGCCTTATAGGGGGGTGATCAATGACAGGGGGGTGATCACCCCATATAGACTCCCTGGTCACCCCCCTGTCATTGATCACCCCCCTGTCATTGATCACCCCCCTGTAAGGCTGCATTCAGATGTCCGTATGATTTTTACGGATCCACTGATACATGGATCGGATCCGCAAAACACATACGGACATCTGAATGGAGCCTTACAGGCGGGTGATCACCCCATATAGACTCCCTGATCACTCCCTTGTCATTGATCACCCCCCTGTCATTGATCACCCCCCGTCATTGATCACCCCCCTGTAAGGCTGCATTCAGATGTCCGTATGATTTTTACGGATCCACTGATACATGGATCGGATCCGCAAAACACATACGGACATCTGAATGGAGCCTTATAGGGGGGTGATCAATGACAGGGGTGTTATCACCCCATATAGACTCCCTGATCACCCCCCTGTCATTGATCACCCCCCTGTAAGGCTCTATTCAGACATTTTACTGGCCCAAATTAGCGAAAAAAAAATTTTTTTTCTTACAATGTCTCATATTCCACTAACTTGTGTCAAAAAATAAAATCTCACATGAACTCACCATACCCCTCACGGAATCCAAATGCGTAAAAATTTTTAGACATTTATATTCCAGACTTCTTCTCACGCTTTAGGGCCCCTAGAATGCCAGGGCAGTATAAATACCCCACATGTGACCCCATTTCGGAAAGAAGACACCCCAAGGTATTCCGTGAGGGGCATATTGAGTCCATGAAAGATTGAAATTTTTGTCCCAAGTTAGCGGAAAGGGAGACTTTGTGAGAAAAAAAAAAAATCAATTTCCGCTAACTTGTGCCAAAAAAAAAAAAATTCGATGAACTCGCCATGCCCCTCATTGAATACGTTGGGGTGTCTTCTTTCCAAAATGGGGTCACATGTGGGGTATTTATACTGCCCTGGCTATCTAGGGGCCCTAAAGCGTGAGAAGAAGTCTGGGATCCAAATGTCTAAAAATGCCCTCATAAAAGGAATGTGGGCCCCTCTGCAATAAATTGTCACACATCTGGTATCGCCGTACTCAGGAGAAGTTGGGCAATGTGTTTTGGGGTGTCATTTTACATATACCCATGCTGGGTGGGATAAATATCTTGGTCAAATGCCAACTTTGTATAAAAAAATGGGAAAAGTTGTCTTTTGTCGAGATATTTCTCTCACCCAGCATGAGTATATGTAAAAAGAAACCCCAAAACACATTGCCCAACTTCTCCTGAATACGGCGATACCACATGTGTGACACTTTTTTGCTTTAAATTCAAATTTTTTGGAAGGCACTCCGTTTTTGTGAGGGAAATGTAAATCCCAAAGGGAGGTGCTCAATGGAGGGACAGTCACGTCACTATATCAAATGAAATATATATCCACGGCACACTCATATAAAGTTCAGTAGAATAGAATTTATTGTATTGTCAGCACCAACTTGACACTTTTTTGCAGCCTAGGTGGGCAAAGGGGCCCACATTCCAAAGAGCACCTTTCGGATTTCACAGATCATTTACCTACTTACCACACATTAGGGCCCCTAGAATGCCAGGGCAGTATAACTACCCCACAGGTGACGCCATTTTGGAAAGAAGACACCCCAAGGTATTCCGTGATGGTCATGGCGAGTTCCTAGAATTTTATATTTTTTGTCACAAGTTAGCGGAAAATGATGATTTTTTTATTTAATTTTTTTCCTTACAAAGTCTCATATTCTACTAACTTGTGACAAAAAATAAAAACTTCCATGAACTCACTATGCCCATCACGAAATACCTTGGGGTGTCTTCTTTCCAAAATGGGGTCACTTGTGGGGTAGTTATACTGCCCTGGCATTTTAGGGGCCGAATGCGTAAGAAGTGGTTTGAAATCCAAATCTGTAAAAAATGGCCGGTGAAATCCGAAAGGTGCTCTTTGGAATGTGGGCCCCTTTGCCCACCTAGGCTGCAAAAAAGTGTCACACATCTGGTATCCCCGTACTCAGGAGAAGTTGGGCAATGTGTTTTGGGGTGTCTTTTTACATATACCCATGCTGGGTGAGAGAAATATCTTGGCAAAAGACAACTTTTCCCATTTTTTTATACAAAGTTGGCATTTGACCGAGATATTTATCTCACCCAGCATGGGTATATGTAAAATGACACCCCAAAACACATTGTCCAACTTCTCCTGAGTACGGAGATACCACATGTGTGACACTTTTTTGCAGCCTAGGTGGGCAAAGGGGCCCACATTCCAAAGAGCACCTTTCTGATTTCACAGGCCATTTTTTACAGATTTTGATTTCAAACTACTTACCACACATTAGGGCCCCTAGAATGCCAGGGCAGTATAACTACCCCACAAGTGACCCCATTTTGGAAAGAAGACACCCCAATGTATTCGCTGATGGGCATAGTGAGTTCATAGAAGTTTTTATTTTTTGTCACAAGTTAGTGGAATATGAGACTTTGTAAGGAAAAAAAAATAAAAAAAATCATCATTTTCCGCTAACTTGTGTCAAAAAATAAAAACTTCCATGAACTCACCATACCCCTCACGGAATACCTTGGGGTGTCTACTTTCCGAAATGGGGTCACATGTGGGGTATTTATACTGCCCTGGCATTCTAGGGGCCCTAAAGCGTGAGAAGAAGTCTGGAATATAAATGTCTAAAAATTTTTACGCATTTGGATTCCGTGAGGGGTATGGTGAGTTCATGTGAGATTTTATTTTTTGACACAAGTTAGTGGAATATGAGGCTTTGTAAGAAAAAAAAAAAACATTCCGCTCACTTGGGCCAAAAAAATGTCTGAATGGAGCCTTACAGGGGGGTGATCAATGACAGGGGGGTGATCAATGACAGGGGGGTGATCAATGACAGGGGGGTGACCAGGGAGTCTATATGGGGTGATCACCTGTCATTGATCACTTCCCTGTAAGGCTCCATTCAGACGTCCGTATGTGTTTTGCGGATCCGATCCATCTATCAGTGTATCCGTAAAAATCATACGGACATCTGAATGCAGCCTTACAGGGGGGTGATCAATGACAGGGGGGTGATCAATGACAGGGGGGTGATCAGGGAGTCTATATGGGGTGATCACCTCCGTCATTGATCACTCCCCTGTAAGGCTCCATTCAGACGTCCGTATGTGTTTTGCAGGTCCGATCCATCTATTAGTGGATCCGTAAAAATCATACGGACATCTGAATGCAGCCTTACAGGGGGGTGATCAATGACAGGGGGGTAATCAATGACAGGGGGGTGACCAGGGAGTCTATATGGGGTGATCACCCCCCTGTCATTGATCACCCCCCTATAAGGCTCCATTCAGATGTCCGTATGTGTTTTGCGGATCCGATCCATGTATCCGTGGATCCGTAAAAAACATACAGACATCTGAATGCAGCCTTACAGGGGGGTGATCAATGACAGGGGGGTGATCAATGACAGGGGGGTGATCAGGGAGTCTATATGGGGTGATCACCCCCCTGTAAGGCTCCATTCAGACGTCTGTATGTGTTTTGCGGATCCGATCCATGTATCAGTGGATCCGTAAAAATCATACGGACGTCTGAATGGAGCCTTACAGGGGGGTGATCATTGACAGGGGGGTGATCAATGACAGGGGGGTGATCAGGGAGTCTATATGGGGTAATCACCTCAGTCATTGATCACTCCCCTGTAAGGCTCCATTCAGACGTCCGTATGTGTTTTGCGGATCCGATCCATCTATCAGTGGATCCGTAAAAATCATACGGACGTCTGAATGGAGCCTTACAGGGGGGTGATCAATGACAGGGGGGTGATCAATGACAGGGGGGTGATCAGGGAGTCTATATGGGGTGATCACCTACGTCATTGATCACTCCCCTGTAAGGCTCCATTCAGACGTCCGTATGTGCTTTGCGGATCCGATCCATCTATCAGTGGATCCGTAAAAAGCATACGGAAGTCTGAATGGAGCCTTACAAGGGGGTGATCAATGACAGGGGGGTGATCAATGACAGGGGGGTGATCAGGGAGTCTATATGGGGTGATCAGGTGGGAATAAGGGGTTAATAAGTGACAGGGGGGGTGTAGTGTAGTGTAGTGGTGTTTGGTGCTACTTTACTGAGCTGCCTGTGTCCTCTGGTGGTCGATCCAAACAAAAGGGACCACCAGAGGACCAGGTAGCAGGTATATTAGACGCTGTTATCAAAACAGCGTCTAATATACCTGTTAGGGGTTAAAAAAATCACATCTCCAGCCAGCCAGCGAACGATCGCCGCTGGCAGGCTGGAGATCCACTCGCTTACCTTCCGATCCTGTGAACGCGCGCGCCTGTGTGCGCGCGTTCACAGGAAATCTCGCGTCTCGCGAGAGGACGCGTATATGCGTCCAGGAGGAATCAATCAACCACCTCCAGGACGCGTCGCTGCGTTCAGCGGTCCGGAGGTGGTTAAACACAGAACAGGCGCAGGTCTGTCTCTTATACTTTATCTCTGTGTAGGCTTCAATCCTGGTTTTGGCTCACAATTCAGATGGCTGTATGCTGTCCGCTAGAAAGAGGATCCGTTTTTTTTGTGGACAATTCCACATGTTCGCAAAAAAAGGGATTGCATTTCACATTTTTGTGTAACATAGACTTCAATGGGGCCACATCTTGATTTTCACTGTCAAGTATAAAACATGTATTATTTATTTTGTGGAGCCGTGGAACAGAAGAAAAGGGCCACATTGAAGTGAATGCAACATATGGCCGTCTGAATGAGCCCTTAGTGATAAGCGAAGTTTACAAAAACTCAATTCAGCTGCTTTGCCAAATTTCAGAAAAAAATTTCCTTCATGACGGATTATTTAGACACAAAGTGCATTTCCTTGTAAGTAGCGGGCGTAATGACAATTGCGCCCCTCCCCATCCCCGTCATTGAATTTCTCAGATGCCACGTTCATTGCTTGTTGCGACATCTGAGATGAAAAATTAGGGCTTTTAGGGGTTAGTCATTTAAAAAAAATACTCATCTTATCTATTTGAGCTCCAAATGGCCGCCATAACCATCTTGATTGAAGATTTTGCGCAAAATCTCATGCAAGGGATGTATGATGTCACCATGCCGACCAGCTTGATCACGTCATACGTCAACATTCACAAGATTTTGCCCTGGATGTTCAATCAAGATGGTTGTGGTGGCCTCTTCGTGCTCAAATGGATGAGGTATGACTTTTTTTTACCGCCATTTCATGGAAAATTTTATTGTTACCATAAAGCATGAGGAATTTTGTCTTTGCGGCCTATTCACAATCACTAATGGAAATCACTGACCAAAACACAGACATGTCAATGAGGCATTACTGATATAATGATGTCTTTTCAACTACAATTTTGGTGCTGTTTTTGCAGTAAAAACATCAACTTCAAAAGCTACCTGTAAGTCTATGGGACTTCACGGTATTAGCAAAGTGTATAAGATGATAATATCATGTACACTATCATGTGGAGATCTTTTTTCTATATGAAAATGTTATAGCTTTATATATTACATATCTCTATGTATCGATGGACTGACTGTCCTACTCTTTGCTGTATGTATACTTACACAGTTTATGTATCAATAAAACATTTCTTGAATAAAAAAAATATATATTCAGACAATGGGGGAGATTTAATAAAACTGGTGTAAAGGCAACCAATCAGATTCAACCTTTCATTTTTCAGAGCCTCTTTGGAAAATGAAAGGTGGAATCTGACCGGCAACTAGGATAGTTTTCCTTTACACCACATTTGATAAATCGCCCAACATATGGGTTTTAAATAAAAAAAATCTATTTCCCACAAAATCATTCTACATAATTTAAACTCAGCAAAGGTGCATGGTCAGAATTTCCCTCATGCAATATTTAAACTTCTCAATAATGTTTAAACCTTTAGCATTAAAAAGTGATAATTTTCCAGTTTGTGGTGATGTTCTGTAAAACATGAATACTTCCAGATAGTTGGGCTCCTCATCTGCCATTTTTTCCACTCTAAGGTACTTATCTATTTATCTAACTTCGTTTTCCTCCACTTTACAAATCACTAGTCAGATCACACATGGAGTACTGTGTACAGTTCTGGGCTCCTGTGAACAAGGCAGACATAGCAGAGCTGGAGAGGGTTCAGAGGAGGGCAACTAAAGTAGTAACTGGAATGGGTGGACTACAGGACACAAAAAGATTATCAATAGTAGGGTTATTCAGTTTAGAAAAAACGATTGAGGGGAGATGTAAAACCTGTGGCAGCATCATTAGAAGACCACAAAGCGACCCAGTGACAGAGTGGTGATGTGGCAGCAGCATGAGGAGACCACAGAATGATGAGGTGGCAGCAGCATAAGACGCCCACAGAATGGTGATGTGACAGCAGCATGAGGAGACCTTCACTGTCCCCTGGCAGTAGAATACCACCTTGATTTGGACTTTTGAATGTTCCTGACTACCAAAGATTGTATTTCTGGCAGACACTGTAACACCTAACCACCATCTTTCACAGTCGAACATAGAATGGCATTCTTCTTGTTCTGCTAGAGCACCTCTCTGCCCGCTGCAGCACTGATTGACTCATCTTCTCAGGATCATGTAAGCATCCTTCTTCTTATTTGCTAGTGCTTTTTCCTACTGACATGTTCAGTAAGATGGTGCTATGCACTGTTTTACTGGATTTGTCCAAAACAAACCTGAAAAAGTTTTGATTCGTTTGTCAGCCAAAATTTTGCAAAGTTTGTAACAAACCTGGTTCATGATGAAATGGTTCACTTATCTTTAGTGTATGTGTCATCGGGTGTATGCAGCTATGCTGTTTGTGTATGTTAGCTGTGGATCCCACCATTGTCTATGAAAGTAGACCATTGGGGCAACATACAACGATCTATTAACTTGTATATTATATTCCAATCACAGCCTGTGATATTGCAAGTTATAGTTGTGTGCTGTGATACTGTACTATAATCCATACTGTTACATGACTGCACTGTTTTTGTAGTTTGTTAGAAGAGACATGCCCACATATAAATTATTTAGGAAGGCTGCCCCACAGGGCTAACCGCCTATCTATTGCTATTTGGGGAATAGGGGAGGGTCATCTGGTGTAGTGAGGATGTGAAGGATTACCAGGGAAGAGCGCTAGTTGATCTGTGGAGCAGAACAAGATATCCAGAGCAAGCTGCATTCTGGAAATTATACCATGAACTCAAACTACACAGCAAAAATGAGGAAAGCCATCACAAAAAATGCATTATACTTTATAATTTTTTATTATCATGTAGCAAACATTTGGCAATAGTTTTTTTGCCATAAAATGTCAAAAGCACCAACAAAATGCTTAAGAAAAATGAATAATTAAATAAAAACACTATGGATGAAATCACTCTAAGGGTTTCATTGACCTTTTTGTAAACTGCAGTTTAAATGTTGCTTCTGCAACTGTAATATTTGGTGCTGTTTTTGCATCATCAGTGTCAGCTGAAAGTCTATGGGAAATAGAACAGAACTAGGCCATCTTCCAGTGATGCCCCCTTTGTTTGTGGACGTGCTGGAGATGGAGATGGATGAGATGAAGATAAACCCTCCTTTTGAAATTCCTCTTTGGCTAAAGCCGTAACAAACGACTTAGTGCCTTCCTTACCAGAAATGGTGGAATAGTTATTGCAAGAAAAGATTAAACAGGACGTAGATGTCACCGCCAGCTCTGTGTATTTTGTTTTTACTGGGATTTTAAGGTCTATATATATATATACATTTGTATGCAATACACCCCCTTTTTCACTTTTGTACTATTAGCAACCTATTTATTTACACCTTTTATATGATCGCATGCTCCATAATAGGTCTCAATGCTCCTTTCTTTATTAGATGGCTCCCTGTATATAGCCCTCTGTTGTCCATATCATGTATCAATGCTATATGGCTCGGTCAGGTTTCGACATATGGGTGATTGGTGACATTAATTTGCTGCCTCTGCCGTGTGTAGTCCTGGCCTAGTTACATATGGGATATATTTGCACCGTATCTATATTGTTTTTATATATATAATTGCGGTTTACAGCAATGATTTGGTGCATTTTATACTTTATTTTTTGTGGTGATCTAGGTCCTGTTGCGAGTCAGGTGACCATCACATGGTCGATGATGCATCGGACATGTGACCCAGAATATTGATTTTCATTGGTCCACATGCGATGCTTGTTTACAATTGGAGGCTGTCCTTTTGCTGTGTGAGGTGGCGTAGCTCCACCCCCACACCGACGTGATGACATCACTGACATGCGCAGTACACCTAGGGAGACGCCGACATGTATGGACAACATGAGGATCCAGCTGGAGCCGATCTAGTATATACCAGGTACTTTTGATTGAGTGAGCATTATTTCTATTTCCAGCAGCAATCATTTTAACCGCCTCCGGACCGCCGAACGCAGCGACACGTCCTGGAGGCGACGCGAGATTTCGGTCAGAGCCGGTCCGCGCATGCGCATCGCGGGCCGGCAAAAGTTCGAGGAGTATTTCGTCAGCAACCTGCCAGCCAATAATCGTCGCTGGCAGGTTGCTGATTTTTAAAACATCGAATCAGAAGCCATCTAACACCTTATATTTATAAATATAAGGTGTTAAATGGCTTCTCTGCTCCTCTGCTGGTCCTTTTGGTCGGTTGGCTCCAGCAGAGGAGCAGACATCACTGTGAGTACCCACCAACACCACACTTAGCCCCCAGATCACCCTCCATCACCCGAATTAACCCCTTGATCACCCCTTGATCGCCCCCTGTCAATCACCTAGTGAAAGGGAAAAAAGTGATCAGTGTAAACTGTCACTTTTTTTTTTTCACTGGTATTGACTGTTAGGTTTTAGGATAGTTTAGGTCCCTTGGTTAGGTAGTTAGCGTCAGTTAGCGCCCAGCCCACCGCACCGCAGTCACTGATTCGCTGATTAGCGTATCGCTAATCAGCATTTGTACTTTTATAGTATCTGTAAGTGATCAAAACTGATCACAGTCAGATCTATAATTGTATTAGTGTCACCTTAGCTCGCCCTCCACCCAAAACGCAGTGTTTGCCCGATCAGGCCTGATCGGTCACCCACACGTGCGTTCACCCACGCCCGCCCCACCGCAGTGATAAAAAAAAATCAGTTTTGATATTTTTTATCAATCTCAGCGGCCTCTGGTACTTCGCTAGCCTCCCATTTGTAAGACAGGCTTGCTTTTTTTCTTGGGTAGTCTCAGGGAATACCCCTAAATTTAGTAGTCTAAATGTCAAACAGGGGGTATTCTTCTGAAGAGGCCTACAGGATTCTGATCCAGTCGGATGAGGAATGGGAACCCTCATCTGACAAATCTAGCGGGTCAGAATATGAACCTGTAGAAAGCAGTGGCAGTCTGACCCAAAGTTCGGACGAGGAGGTTGAGGTCCCTGGTAACAACAGGCGTACCCGGCCCCGTGTCGCTAGACCACAGGTTGTGCAGGATCCATTTCAAGGGAAGCAGAGTGGGGCTGGCGCTGTCGGATTACGTGGTGAGGCATACACCAGCAGCGCAGCCCATCCTGGACCTAGTACCAGCACTGCCGTACAACATGGTGAAGTGGCGAGCACCAGAAGGGCAGTTGAAGCTGGTACGGTAGCACGTGCAATAGTTACCCCATCACAGCCACCGCACAGACTGGCCCGTAGAGCCCCTAGAGTCCCTGAGGTGCTGGCAAACCCTGATTGGCAGTCCCCAAGTTCAGCCACTTAGCCCCCAGATCACCCTCCTGTAGTTCCCCTTTTCACCGCCCAGTCTGGAGTTCGGGTTGAGACAGCTCAGATCGGTTCGGCCCTGGGATTTTTTGAGCTGTTCTTGACTGCAGAACTCTTGGACTTAGTCGTGGCAGAAACAAATCGGTATGCCACTCAATTTATAGCCGCCAACCCGGGAAGCTTTTATGCCCAGCCTTTCCGGTGGAAACCAGTCCAAGTTTCCGAAATTAAAATTTTTCTGGGCTTTCTCCTGAACATGGGTCTAACCAAAAAGCATGAACTGTGGTGATATTGGTCCACGAACCCAATTCATCACATGCCCATGTTCTCTGCTGCTATGTCCAGGACACGTTTTGAGACCATCCTGCGTTTCCTGCACTTTAGCGACAACACCACCTCCCGTCCCAGAGGCCACCCAGCTTTTGACCGGCTCTACAAAATTCGGCCCTCATAGACCACTTCAACCAGAAATTTGCAGATTTGTATACCCCTGAGCAAAACATCTGCGTAGACGAGTCCCTAATACATTTTACCGGGCTCCTTGGCTTCAAACAATACATCCCAAGCAAGCGCGCCCGGTATGGGGTCAAATTGTATAAGCTCTGTGAAAGGGCCACAGGCTATACCCACAAATTTCGGATCTATGAGGGAAAAGATCAGACCCTGGAGCCGGTCGGTTGCCCTGACTACCTGGGGAGCAGTGGGAAGACAGTCTGGGACTTGGTGTCACCCTTATTTGGCAAGGGGTACCATCTTTATGTGGACAATTTTTACACAAGTGTGCCCCTCTTCAGGCATTTTTTTCCTAGAACAGATTGGCTGCTGTGGCACCGTGCGACCTAGTCGCCGGGGCTTTCCCCAATGGCTCGTTACCACCCGTCTTGCAAGGGGGGGAGAGGGCTGCCTTGTGTAATGAAGAACTGCTCGCGGTGAAATGGAGAGACAAGCGTGACGTTTACATGCTCTCCTCCATTCACGCAGACACGACAATACAAATTGAATGGGCAACCCGTGTCATTGAAAAGCCCCTCTCAGTCCACGACTATAATGCACTCATGGCAGGTGTGGACTTCAATGACCAGATGTTGGCTCCCTATTTAGTTTCCCGATGCACCAGATGCTGGTATAAGAAGGTGTCTGTATATTTGATTCAATTGGCTGCATACAATAGTTTTGTTCTCTACAGTAAGGCTGGGAGAACACGATCCTTCCTCAAATTTCAGGAAGAGATCATCGAGAACCTCCTATATCCAGGAGGTTCCGTGGCCCCAACCATCAGTGTAGTGAGCCGTCTACACGAGCGACATTTCCCCAATGTCGTTGCTGGTACCTCAACCCAACCGTCACCCCGAAAAAAATGTTGTGTCTGTAGCAGGAGTGGAATAAGGCGTGACACCCGCTATTTCTGTCCTGACTGCCCTGACCACCCTGCCCTATGCTTAGGGGAGTGTTTCCGGAAGTACCACACACAGGTACACTTAGCATAGGGATTGCATCTCACAGGACAGGCACACAGGGCTATTAGGGCCCTTTTACTCACAGCTGCTGCAAACCTCTCCTTTCACCTGGGATAAAGTGCATAATGTACTTCGCCACATCTTTGGGCGATTTGCGCTTTGCACATTGTCCCATGGGGAAGGAGAGGTTTGTCCTATAAAGGTAAAAAAAAAAAAAAAAAACACCGGTAAGCAAAAAAAGTTAACGTTCAGTTCAATAAAGTTTATATGTTCTGTTCAAAAGTTATTATAAAGTTAATAAATTGATTGCGTTGCGGCCTAGTTTTTTCTTTTTTGTTTTGTTTTTTTTACCTTCCAGGTGGACCAACCGATGAACCAGCTGCAGCACTGATGTGCATTCTGACAGAAGCATTGCGCTGTTGTCAGATTACACAAAAGTCAGTGTATGCGGCGCTGCAAGACGAGATTTCTCCTCTGCAGTAAATGATACGTTTGCCGAGGCATATGAGCTGAGGAGGTGGCAGTGTTCATATACTTTGGCAAACGCTTTGTATATAAAAAAAAAATAAAAAATCCTGGCAATGATTTATTCATTCACATCGATTGATGTGAATTGAGAAATCGGGTTTGCCAGGGCATACGGGATGTTGGGCGTATGGATGTTGGGCGGAGCTCCTATGTCCTGGCAGACGCCTTTCCCCTCCTTTTTTTTTTTTTGGCAGAGATTTTTTCATCCACATTGATCGATGCGAATGAAGAAATCTGTGCCGTTCATTTTTTCTTTCAGCCCAGAGGCTGAACGGAAGAAAAAAATCTCATTACCCGTATGCTCAATATAAGGAGAATAGCAGAAACTCCTAATGCTGGCCATACATGTAATGATTGCGGAGACCCTCAAATGCCAGGGCAGTACAAACACCCCACAAATGACCCCAATTTGGAAAGAAGACACCCCAAGGTATTCACTGAGGGGCATATTGAGTCCATGAAAGATTGAAATTTTTGTCCCAAGTTAGCGGAAAGGGAGACTTTGTGAGAAAAAAAATAAATAAATCAATTTCCGCTAACTTGTGGCAAAAAAATAATAATTCTATGAACTCGCCATGCCCCTCATTGAATACCTTGGGGTGTCTTCTTTCCAAAATGGGGTCACATGTGGGGTATTTATACTGCCCTGGCATTTTAGAGGCCCTAAAGCGTGCGAAGAAGTCTGGGATCCAAATGTCTAAAAATGCCCTCCTAAAAGGAATGTGGGCCCCTTTGCGCATCTAGGCTGCGAAAAAGTGTCACACATGTGGTATTGCCGTACTCAGGAGAAGTTGTGCAATGTGTTTTGGGGTGTCATTTTACATATACCCATGCTGGGTGAGAGAAATATCTTGGCAAAAGACAACTTTTCCCATTTTTTTATACAAAGTTGGCATTTGACCAAGATATTTATCTCACTCAGCATGGGTATATGTAAAATGACACCCCAAAACACATTGCCCAACTTCTTCTGAGTACGGCAATACCACATGTTTGACACTTTTTTGCAGCCTAGGTGGGCAAAGGGGCCCACATTCCAAAGAGCACTTTTAGGATTTCACAGGTCATTTTTTACACATTTTGATTTCAAACTACTTACCACATATTAGGGCCCCTAGAATGCCAGGGCAGTATAACTACCCCACAAGTGACCCCATTTTGGAAACAAGACACCCCAAGGTATTCCGTGAGGGGCATGGCGAGTTCCTAGAATTTTTTATTTTTTGTAACAAGTTAGCGGAAAATGATGATTTTTTTTATTTTTTATTTTTTCTTACAAAGTCTCATATTCCACTAACTTGTGACAAAAAATTCTAGGAACTCGCCATGCCCCTCACGGAATACCTTGGGGTGTCTTCTTTCCAAAATGGGGTAATATGTGGGGTAGTTATACTGCCCTGGCATTCTAGGGGCCCTAATATGTGGTAAGTAGTTTGAAATCAAAATGTGTAAAAAATGACCAGTGAAATCCTAAAGGTTGGGGAGTTGGGGAATATGTTTTAGGGTGTCATTTTACATATACCCATGCTGGGTGAGATAAATATCTTGGTCAAATGCCAACTTTGTATAAAAAAATGGGAAAAGTTGTCTTTTGCCAAGATATTTCTCTCACCCAGCATGGGTATATGTAAAATGACACCCCAATACACATTCCCCAACTTCTCCTGAGTATGGCGATACCAGATGTGTGACACTTTTTTGCAGCCTAGGTGGGCAAAGGGGCCCACATTCCAAAAAGCACCTTTCGGATTTCACCGGCCATTTTTTACAGATTTTGATTTCAAACTACTTCGCACGCATTTGGGCCCCTAAAATGCCAGGGCAGTATAACTACCCCACAAGTGACCCCCTTTTGGAAAGAAGACACCCCAAGGTATTTCGTGATGGGCATAGTGAGTTCATGGAATTTCTATTTTTTGTCACAAGTTAGTGGAATATGAGACTTTGTAAGAAAAAAATAAATAAATAAATAAATCATCATTTTCCGCTAACTTGTGACAAAAAATAAAAAGTTCTATGAACTCACTATGCCCATCAGCGAATACCTTAGGGTGTCTACTTTCCGAAATGGGGTCATTTGTGGGGTGTTTGTACTGTCTGGCCATTGTAGAACCTCAGGAAACATGACAGGTGCTCAGAGAGTCAGAGCTGCTTCAAAAAGCGGAAATTCACATTTTTGTAGTTGATAAACGCTATAACTTTTACCCAAACCATTTTTTTTTACCCAAACATTTTTTTTTTAACAAAGACATGTAGAACAATAAATTTAGAGAGAAATTTATATATGGATGTCGTTTTTTTGCAAAATTTTACAACTGAAAGTGAAAAATGACATTTTTTTGCAAAAAAATCGTTAAATTTCGATTAATAACAAAAAAAGTAAAAATGTCAGCAGCAATGAAATACCACCAACTGAAAGCTCTATTAGTGAGAAGAAAAGGAGGTAAAATTCATTTGGGTGGTAAGTTGCATGACCGAGCAATAAACGGTGAAAGTAGTGTAGGTCAGAAGTGTAAAAAGTGGCCTGGTCATTAAGGGTGTTTAAGGTAGGGGAGCTGAGGTGGTTAATTAACACACAGGTGCCTTTGATTGATAGTATGTGGTCATTGGTTAGATGTTGTCACATGTGGGGGGCCGTCTATACTATTTATATGCTTGATTGTGTCTGTACCAGTATACTTGAGAAAGGCTACTACGTAGCTGAAGCGTCGTATTTGTGTGTGCACTCTGGTCCCCAATAAAAGTCACACTGGATATGCTGTTGTGCTACTTTCTTTGAATCGTTTATATTTATGGGATGGCGTTGGATTGGCATTCCATACAGGCCAGAAGGTCCATTTTTGTGCTGCTCTACAACTACTTTTATTACAGCTCTGTGAGAAGGTCTGTTAGACGTTCTTCTCTACCTCTTGCATGACGTTCTTTGTTTTGGTTTCACTTTGTCATCTCCTTTCCTTCTCCCAGCTGTCACCTATTTGCACTGATTGTCTCCCTTTATATTCCATCCCATACTGCTTCACTTTGCGGTTTATGCTTCTTCCTGGATGCTGCTTCTCCTGATTCCTCAGATAAGTCTGTTTCCTTTATTTGTGTTTTCTTGCTGGCTTGATTGTAGGTGACCCTGACTCTGTCCGTATTAAGTGCAGGGAGCCGGTGGTCGTGTCCCCTTACTATTATAGGGTTTTCAGGTGTCACATAGTATAAGGTACGTGGGCATGCAATCGTCTACCATAAAGACCTTTGCATGGGCATAGCAGTCAGGGAGAGCTCTAGGGGTTTTATAGGGCTCACCCATATGCTCCTTAGTTTGGGATCAAGCAAGTCGGATGTTTATTTATAAGTTCCAGCTTTCTGCAACACCATCCGTGACAGTAGAAGAAGATAAGATACATTTAGACAAGGTGGAGGAATTTAAACATAAATTATTATTTGTGGAAGATGGACTGGAATCCTTACATGTAAAATTGCAAGAAACTTTCAATAAAGTAAATGAGGGGATGAAAGAAAAAGTAAATGATTTGAAAAATCAGACAAGGAGTAATAATGTAAGAAGAATAGGTATTCCAGAAATATATAATAATAATGCCCTGAAGGATTTGGTTGCTGTTCAGATTCCCAAGAAATTGGGATTGGACAAGGTTCTTGAGCGAGTTTATAGGTTAAGCCCATTAAGAGGTATCCAAGACAGAAAAACGGCCAAGAACAGTTGATGGATTATAGCGATAAACAAACATTGTTAAAGGCATATGGACAATCTAGGAAATTGTTGTTCGAGGACAATTTATATATATATTTTTTCTAACTTTCTCACTTTGGTCTCATCAAAGAGAAGACTTTCTAATCTATGCTCATTTTGGTTTAACAAAATGTGAATTTTTCTCTCCGATATCCAGCGCTGCCGAAGAATTTAGTTAAAAATGGTTCTGTTATTTTTTGTAAGAGGAGGCTAAGAAATTTATAGAGTTTTTAGGTATACATCTATAATTAATGTATACCTAAATGTCATGGGGAAGGGATAGAGTTTTTTTTTTTGTGTATGAAAGGTACAATATATAATGGTATGAATAATTTATATTAGTCAGGGACCGATCACATGTTTTTTTTGAACGCTTAAGGATTATGGGAGTTATACTATACACCATGATGGATTTGAGGAGGAATATTACATACTTAAAGAGGACCTTTCACTAGAATAAAACATCTAAACTAACTATACAGACATGGAGAGCGGCACCCAGGGATCTCCCTGCACTTACTATTATACCTGGGCGCCGCTCCGTTCGCCCGGTATAGCCTCCGGTATCTTCATAGTTAGGCTCCACCCAGGGGAACCTGCCGGCGTCTCCTTCTCCCAGGCTGTAGCACTGGCCAATCGCAGCGCTCAGCTCATAGCCTGAGAGAAAAAAAGCCTCTCAGGCTATGAGCTGAGCGCTGTGATTGGCCAGCGCTACAGCATGGGAGAATGAGACGCCTGGAGATTCCCCTGGGTGGAGCCTAACTATGAAGATACCGGAGACTATACCGGGTGAACGGAGCGGTGCCCAGGTATAACAGTAAGTGCAGGGAGATCCCTGGGCGCCGCTCTACATGTCTGTATAGTTAGTTTAGATGTTTTATTCTAGTGAAAGGTCCTCTTTAAAGGAGTTTTTATCACAGAGACGTGTTTTCGTTTTTTTCTTCTTTTCTTGCTCTCTTTGTTATATCTCATGCTCCTGCAAAATTAAGGGATTTCTTCATAGAGGGTATTTGATATGTTACAATTGTATTTTGAGGAGATAGAAGATTGAAAAGGCAGGTTAGGAAAGCTTATATTAATGGTTAATATGAGACCTTCAATTCTGGATGATTCTAAAGAACCTACAACTTATGAGTGACTTTGGGACTGTTAGGAATAATATCCTGGTATATTAAAGGTTTATCTACTCCTATTAAGAGGGACAAAATACTAAGGCATTTAAATAGATTGGGAGCACATATACCTTATTATAGGAGAAATATTTGAATAAGAAAGAAATGGATACATTATGTCAGATGTGGGTGAGCTCTGCGGGGGGGATCCATGTAACCAGGTGAAGAGGTGGATTGATTATTTTGCTTCATAAAAAAAGGTAATTGTCAAGTGACTCAAATAGAAGAACATCCAACAGGTAAAGGATTTAAAGTAGATTTAAAGATTATTAATAAATCTGATTATATTTAATAGTTCTGCCCCTAATAATACAGGTATATAATAATTCTTCAAGTCTTTAGAGAATCCATTTAGTTTAGACTGTTCACAATATAAGGTGTTGGCAGTAGATTTTAACTCAATATGGAATGTTAAAATGGATAGGTCCTCCATAAATAGAATATATAATAAGGAAAATAGATTTTTTGGGGTATTTTCTTACTTAGAATTCCATTCTATTAAAGTAAATTGGGTCACATTATAATGCCACACTTAACCAATGGACAGGTGATATATTTTATACTAAAGGAACTGATTTTCTAATCCTAAATAAACAAACTTGTGCACTTACTTCAAATGACATAAATGTAAATAATTTCCTTATGGTGAATGTATGGTGCGAGCTGAAGATCTGAGCTTGCTCCATACAAGGCAGATGCTAGCTATGAAATATAAGTGAACCCGGTCATAATGACAAAGATCAGAAATAACTCCCAGCCTTGTCATTTCAGACCTTAAATGCAACAGTCAGTAACGTCCATGAAATCCGAATGGTTACTCAGAGAGGCATTGGGTTTTCTTTGTCTTCAGAGCCCTTGCAGCAAGATTGCTGGCTTCTATTTGGTTGCGCTGGAATATGTGCAATGTAAAAATAAAAATTGTCCCAATCTTTAGGTAATTATATGTCAGAATACAGCCTGATATAACACATCATACAATGGAGATCCATGTCTGCCACATTTCCTACTATTTTAACATTTCAATGGATTGAAACCTTAGTAAGTTCTCTCATATGCCATTTGATATATCACTATTTTTTTTAGACATTAGACATAAATTCAGCATGAATATGGCTTCTCTCCTGTGTGGGTTCTCAGATGTGTATCACGATTTGATTTGCCACTAAAACACTTCCCACATTCAGGACATGAAAATGCCTTCTCTCCTGTGTGAGTTCTCAGATGTATATCACAAGTTGATTTGTTACTAAAACACTTCCCACATTCAGGACATGAAAATGGCTTCTCTCCTATGTGAATTCTCTGATGTCTAATAAGACTTGATTTCTGACTAAAACACTTCCCACATTCAGGACATGAAAATGGCTTCTCTCCTGTGTGAGTTCTCTGATGTTTAATAAGACTTGATTTCTCACTAAAACACTTTCCACATTCAGGACATGAAAATGTCTTCTCTCCTGTGTGAGTTCTCAGATGTGTTTTACAATTTGATTTCTCACTAAAACACTTCCCACATTCAGGACATGAAAATGCCTTCTCTCCTATTTGAGTTGTCAGATGTTTATCAAGATTTGATTTGCCACTAAAACACTTCCCACATTCAGGACATGAAAATGCCTTCTCTCCTGTGTGAGTTGTCAGATGTTTATCAAGATTTGATTTGTAGCTAAAACACTTCCCACATTCAGGACACTAAAATGGCTTCTTTCCTTTGTGAGTTCTCAGATGTGTATCACGATTTGATTTCTCACTAAAACACTTTCCACATTCAGGACATGAAAATGGCTTCTCTCCTGTGTGAGTTGTCAGATGTTTATCAAGATTTGATTTGTAGCTAAAACACTTCCCACATTCAGGACATGAAAATGGCTTCTCTCCTGTGTGAATTCTCTGATGTTTAATAAGACTTGATTTCTCCCTAAAACACTTTACACATTCAGGACAGGAAAATTGCTTCTCTCCTGTGTGAGTTCTCTGATGTTTAATAAGACTTGATTTCTCACTAAAACACTTTCCACATTCAGGACATGAAAATGGCTTCTCTCCTGTGTGAGTTCTCTGATGAATAATAAGACTTGATTTCTGACTAAAACACTTCCCACATTCAGGACATGAAAATGGCTTCTCTCCTGTGTGAATTTTCGTATTAAAAGTTGTCTCATATTCTGAACATGGATATGGTCTTTCATCTTTGTGAATGTTCCTGTGCATATAAAGGTACGATTCATTTTCAAAATCTTTCCCATATTCAGAACTCACAGACATTTCACCCAGTCTATGTCCAGTGCTATTATTGACAATCTGTGATTGATTATCTTCTACTTTATAAGAGGGAGATAAAATTAGACATCTATGGAAACCTCTTATCCAGTCTTTACCTGAAAAAAGAAATAGTGCAAAGGTGTAAGAACTATCTCAGTAACATAAAGTCAACTATACTTATATCAGTGAAATATGCCAAAGTTAGAAACATTAATTGCTAATTAAAAAAAAAATCTAAACACTAATTAAAGGAAATTTGTCATCAGATATTATTTAGCACATTAAACTGTTGGTAGAAAGTGCCAGTTAGGAGTCTCCAGGTGCATAGAAACTGGAGTCTTCCTCTTCTAATTAGTAAAGTGTTATTCTTAACAGAGAAAACATCTAAAAATTGTACAAACAATATGAGTGACACATGGAATTTTCTACACAAATTTTGTTCCATAAGACATAATTGATGCCCACAGATGACATTAGGCAGTCGTAGATATAAGTCTCTTCCTTTTGCCGTCCCTCACTGTCTGGTAAACAGACAGTGAGGGACGGCAAAAGGAAGAGACTTATATCTACAACTGGACGCAAAACTAATTTGAAAACCCCGCCTGGAATTGGTAGATCACCTGACCATCCAGCAAACCACGGGTTTGCTGCAAACGAATATCCAGGAACACAGGGGATCTCTACAGATAGACCTGATTCTCAGGGCCTTGCAGCTCACAATAGAGCGCTACACTGCAAATTCTTCGGAGTACAAGCGGTCCATAGGAGAGGTAAAGTACCTTGCGAAAAATATAATTAATATCAACTCTTTACCTTTGTGTGACGTATAGTCACTATGCAAATTTCTGATGATCACTTCATATGCCTCTGAACTCCAACTGCTGAGGACAATTGATAAAAGTTAGGCTCACCAGGGCCTCAGAGACTCAGTGTCATTCAAGTAGTTTTAGTAACATAATATTTTAGTATGTATTGTTTTCACTTTTACTGTATTGTTTTATGCAACATGTTGTAATATTTTAAAGTGGGATAAAAATAATTTTCAGACATCATTTTATCCTATTTTGTCTATTTGATTGCCTGATATTGAGTGACGCCCAACCTTATTTAAATAAAAAAAAATGTTATTTCCCAAAGATTATAAAATGAAATCTGGAGCTAAATGTGTATATGGCAAAGAAATGTGTGCAGTAAAATCAAATCAAACCAAAGTGGCTATAGCAGCTAACAGGACGAGTCTGCAGAGAATTTTGTGACATATTTGCAAATGTAACCAACCTTTCGAGATTTCAGAACAAGATAAAAATGACTACATTTATAGCAGACTGAAGATGAAATAATGTGCACCAAATATCTGCAACTAGAATTTTCATAAATGGAGACAATAATTTACTAGAACAAAGGGCAGGACAAAAACAGCACAATTCCTTCCTACTGTTTGAGACTCCGTGAGTCGAGCAGAGCAAAGGTTAATTATTTTTGGCGATCAGGCTGGTAAATGAGGTGCACTTTATATACTCTAACAAACCTGGCACATTATTAGCCACATTTTAGACACAAACCTGTTAATACTTCTGCCCCACTGTTCCTTAAACAGCACAGATTACAATATTTTATAATTCATTCCACTTACAGTCAGTTCAGTGACACTTACCAGACATGGAACCTCCACACACTCAGGACTTGACACTCAGTGTCTTCTCCTCAGCAAGTCAGTGATCTGAGTATATTCCCTTGGTGAATTCCAGCTTTCTGAGCCATGTTCAGTATTTTATACCCCTTTGGTGGCTATAGCTATCAGCTCCTCCTCTTCCCCTCAGGAGACGCCCAGTCTCACTTTCATAATCAATGCAAACTTTCATCATCATATGTGGCTTCTGTCATTACCATATACAATGGAAGAATAATGGTGCCTCCTCCTTATTAACCAGTTTAGCATTTTCTAGCCTCCTGAGATGATCCTTCATTTACACATTGTATTTGCAGGGTAGAGACCTATTGTTCACACTCCTATTTAGCATCTATAAGAGATTCCTGGGATACTCCGAGACCTTTTCATATGAGAATCAGTGTAAACAATGAGCATTTTACATCTTGATAAGATACATTTCATCCAGACATACAACCATATGACTCTTCATCTATAAATCACATATATGAAATACTTCATATTGCATCAAGTATAATAGATCAGAAGACTTTCAATATTCAAAGGTTCATAATTCGTACAGATTACAACTAGTAAATCTATGACAACTTTACATGAGTATTTGTTGTTTTAAGGTTGTCAGGCTTTCACTTTTCAGTTCTAAACAATACAATTTACTGACAGAAACTTGACAACAAAACCATGTATAAATGTTCCTGTTCCATGAAAATAATTTGGTAGCAATTATTACATTCACAGACATTTCTATTTTTCTGTTTGTTCTATCAGACAACTAACAGATTTTATATCACATTCGAATTTTTAATATATATATTTTTGGTATGACACGATCACTAGAAGGTCCACATTGTCTGCTGTGTAATTCACCTGTCGCCATCACCATGATACACTTTCAGGCTATACTCACTGGGCTCTCATATATCTGTTGCTTCATCACAGGTTCGGAGACTGTAGACCTCTTCTGGTCATCTGCTTAGATTTTATCTGACTGTACTTATTCCTTCATTTGGAGCCATTTACACCTCTGAGTCCATTTTTATAGTCCATAAAAATATCTGATGCTTCATAACAAGTGATCAACTTATAGAACAAAATCATATATGATCATTGTTTCATTATAGATGTTTCTGCTGTGCTCACAGTCAGACTCTGACTGGCCCACAGGGGTACAAGTGAATCCCCCCCAGGCCAGTCTGAGGACTTTTTGTATACTACAAATTGCAACCTGTTTTCACATTCTCTAATAGCTCAGTGTGTTATTAGGTTGATTCCCGAGCAAAAGGTCACTGGTTCGAATCCAGGAGCAGCCATGAAGAAGATTTCCCAAGAAAAAAGAGACAGCATCATCCAGCTCATCCACAGTGGATTTCCGGCCATAAAACGTGCTAAACTGCATTATGTGAGGGCCATGACAATTGGAAGAATATGAAATGAAGTCTGTCCATCCAGTCCAAAGCCAAGAAGAAGGGTATGTCCAAGAAAAATATACGAGTCAATAGGTCGGCTCATCACAAGTTCTATCAGTTCTGGCACTTCAAACACAACAGTAGAGATGGCTCGTATGCTTCATAACAGTGAGATCACAGACGTCCATGCAAGCACCATGCAATATACATTTCAGAAGTCTGGAATGGTAGCCCGAAAAAAGGTGAAGAAGCCTTGACTTTAGTATAGAAACATAGAATGTGTCGGCAGATAAGAACCATTTGGCCCATCTAGTCTGCCCAATATACTGAGTACTATGGATAGCCCCTGGCCCTATAGAAACATAGGATGTGTCGGCAGATAAGAACCCTTTGGCCCATCTAGTCTGCCCAATATACTGAGTACTATGGATAGCCCCTTATATCGTCATAAGAAGCATTGAGTTTGCAAAAAAGTACGAACAGTAAACAGTAGAAGATTGGAAACAGGTAATTTGGAGCGATGAGACAAAAGTCAATAGACTGGGCTCTGGTGGGTTTAAATGGGTCTGGAAGAAACAAGGGAAAAGGGGGCTAAAAGCTCGAGAAATTGAAGGAACTGTCAAGCTCAGTGGAGGAAGCCTGATGATATTGAGTTGTTTCATAGCTAAAGGTGTTGGATACTTGACCAGGATCGATGGTCTCAATGTTCAGCTCTATGTGAGTACCCTACAAGACAAATTACTTGGTAGAGTCAAGTACTATGGGTATTAAAAAGACAACATAGTGTTCCCAGCAGGACAGCATATGTCAAGATTGGCGAAGAAATGGTTCAAGGAACCTACTGCTGTTGTTATCCTCAGTAATGCTTGATATATAATCAGTGTGGAATTGCCGGTCACTTTGTCCCTCACTACGTGCTACCTGTGACTGCCTATGCCGCTCGTGATGCTCCCTAATCTACTCACTGACCCTGTCTAAAAATAGCGCTACACTAATACACCCCTCCCGACATGTTTCGCCACATGCGTGGCTTCGTCAGGGGAAGTGGGGTATAGGCCATGTAAGGAGCATCACGAGCGGCATAGGCAGTCACAGGTAACACGTAGTGAGGAACAAAGTGACCGGCAATTCCACACTGATTATATATCAGGCATTACTGAGGATAACAACAGCAGTAGGTTCCTTGAACAACAGCAGTTAACACACAGACAAGAGGAGCAGATTCAGACACAGACTAAAAATTGTGCATCCTTTATTGAAGAACAGTATGGAGACATTTTGCATAGAACAGGATAGGTTGCCTAGAACACTATAGATGCCAACATGTTTTGGACATAGGGGTACATTTATTAAGCACAGTCTTTTAGACACTGGTCCTAATAAAGACCTAAGCTGTTGGTGGATCTGACTAAGTTATCACTTTGGCACATCCAGCACCAGTCTAAATGTAAGACAGCTCCCGAGCTGTCTTACATTAAGACCATTTTCTATGCCTAAAACAGATGCCCCATCCCCTTCCTCACCCATCATTTTAGAACTGGAGTAAGTGGGGTTATGTCACAGATAGTGGCTCAACTGACAGGTGTACTGCCACTTGCGTCTGAGATATGCCTAATTTAGTCATAGTTCAGCTTGGTAAATGTTCCCATAGTGTCCCTCCTCATAGAGGCCAGAATGTAAAGAAAGGAGGCAGTTATGCACTGCCACACTGAAACATAGCCCTAGATACAGAACCACAATATCCAGCAACCAAGTCACACTTTATACAAAGGTGAACAGTGAACAGACATATAACACACTTCAAATTTAAATCTCAATATTTCTATGAGCACCACAGAAAACAGCTAAGACATCTAGAAATGTAGTTTACATGGCAGCCATTAAAGTAAACTGGTATCCATCTATTACAAAGCTTCCATTCCACAGAACAGAAGCAGCATGGGCAGCAGCTGACTGGCATTAGTTGCTAAAGTCATGTCTACTTTTTGCCAATATTTCCAATGTTTAATGGTAGCTTCATCCAGTGGCTTATTAGTAAAAATATTATAGTAAAAATTATTTTGCTCTAGCAAGTTCACAAACCCTACGCTGTCTGATACATTCAATATTTACAATGGCACCTGTGGCCATCACCATGATACACTTTCAGGCTGTCCTCATTGGGCTCTCAGATATCTGTTGCTTCATCACGGGTTCTAAGAATGTAGACCTCTTCTGGTCATCTCCTTGGATTTTATCTGACTGTACTTATTCCTTCATTAGGAGCCACTTACACCTTTGAGTCCATTTTTATAGTCTTTAGTGATTAAAAATATATATCATGCTTCATAACAATTTATCAACTTGAAGAACAAAATAATTTATGATCATTGTTTCATTATAGATGTTTCTGCTGTGCTCACAGTCAGTCAGTCAGACTCTGACTGGCCCACATGGTACAAGTGAATCGCCCCCAGGCCAGTCCATGGACTTTTTGTATACTACAAATTACAACCCGTTTTCACATTCCCTAATAGCTCAGTGTGTTATTAGGTTGATTCCCAAGCAAAAAGTCACTGGTTCGAATCCAGGAGCAGCCATGAAGAAGATTTCCCAAGAAAAAAGAGACAGCATCATCCAGCTCATCCATAGTGGTATCCAGCCATGAAAAGTACTATACTTCATCATGTGAGTGCCATAACGGTTGGAAGAATATGAAATGAAGTCCGTCAACAGGTCGGCTCATCACAAGGTGTATCAGTTCTGGCACAACAAACACTACAGTAGAGGTGGCTCGTATGCTTCAGAACAGTGAGATCGCAGACGTCCATGCAAGCACCATGCAACATACATTACACAAGTCTGGAATGGTGGCCAGAAAAAAGGTGAAGCAGCCTTGACTTCAATATCGTCATAAGACGCAGCGGCTCGAGTTTGCAAAAAAGTATGAACAGCTGGCAGTAGAAGATTTAAAACAGGTACTTTGGAGCAATGAGACAAAAGTCAATAGACTGGGCTCTGATGCGTGCAAATGGGTCTGGAAGAAACAAGGGAAAAGGGGGCTAAAATCTTGAGAAATTGAAGGAAATGTCAAGTTTAGTGGAGGAAGCCTGATGATATTAGGGTGTTTCATAGCTAAAGGTGACCAGGATCAATGGTCTCAATGCTCAGCTCTATGTGATAACCCTAAAAGACAAATTACTTGGTACAGTCAAGAACTATGGGTATTAAAAAGACAACATAGTGTTCCCAGCAAGACAGCATATGTCAAAATTGGCGAAGAAATGGTTCAATGGTTCAAGAGAAATAGAGGTGCTCGATTTGCCCCCACAGTCCCCAGATTTCAACCCAATCGGTAGAGTTGAAGAAAAAGCTGTATTCATAACCAAGTGATTCGACCAGTATGCACCAACATTGGGAATGTGTAGAAGAGACCTGAGAACAGATTTCGATTGAGACATGCTTGAATCTGATCGAGAGCATGCCCAGAAGGATTCAGGCAGCTTTGAAAGGCAAAGGTGGATTTACCAAATAATATATAAATAATAAAAATTTGAATTTAGAATTTCAGGAGCAAAACAGTAACAATGCAGCTAAATGACAAGATTCTCCATAACTAGCATATGCTAAATAGTTGCAAGTCCAATTTATGTATGAGATAGCCAAGATGATTGTCTATAAGGCTACTTTCACACTTGCGTTTTAGGGTTCCGCTTGTGAGTTCCGTTTGAAGGCTCTCACAAGCGGCCCCGAACGGATCCGTACTGCCCCAATAAATTCTGATTGGATGCGGATCCGCTCAGAATGCATCAGTTTGGCACCGTTTGGCCCCCGCTCCGCTCAGCAGGCGGACACCCGAACGCAGCTTGCAGCTATAGGCAATGCGCCGCACAGACCTTTCACTTACCAGTAGGAGGAGCTCCCGGCCGGTCACAGACATCGCAGCTCACAGGTAAGTATAATGCTTCTATTTATTGCTAAGTAACCATGGCAGCCAAGACTGCAATTGCGTCTTGGCTGCCATGGTAACCGATCGGAGCCCCAGCGATTAAACTGGGACTCCGATCGGAACTCTCCGCTGCCACCAATGATGGGGGGTAATTTTAATTAGGGGGTGGGAGAGGGGAGGCCGCACAGGTCACATCTAATACTGGGAATCCGCACTGGTCACCAATATATATATAGAGGGAGGGGGGCCGCATTGGTCACATTTAATACTGGGGAGGGAGGGAGGGGGGGTCACACTGGCCACCAATGAATATAGAGGGAGGGGGGCCGCATTGGTCACATTTAATACTGGGGAGGGAGGGAGGGGGGGGTCGCACTGGTCACATTTAATACAGGGGAGGGAGGGGGTCTGCCCCCTCCTGCCTGGCAGCACCTGATCTCTTACAGGGGGCTATGATTCGCACAATAATTGTGCGGATCACTGCGTGAAAACTCAGATCTGTAAAAACCAGTTATGCAGACGGATCCGCTTCAAACGCAAGTGTGAAAGTAGCCTAACAATGCAGTTACATAACACAAATCTGCATACCTAATTATATGCTAAATAGTTTCAAGTCCAATTTATGTATGAGATAGCCAAGCTAATTGTCTATAAAATGGTGGTAGTCTCACATTCGATACTGTAGTGGATGGTGAGATATGGAGCCTGAAAGTCAAACGTTCAAAACATTGTTACCCTTTGTGCTCGTCAGTGTAGATTGGCAGATTACAGCACCTCAACTAGCCTAAGTTCATTAATAAAACTAACAAAAAAAACTATGCGTAGAATATTTAGAAAGCTTCTCAGTTTATTATTATAGACACATTCAAGTAGTTGGGATGACTTATAGGTACAGAGGCAGGATACCCAAAATCCTCCTTTCCCAGGAATCTGACTTCTCAAACTTGCTGCAGGGACCCTATAATCAATCATCTTATAACATCTTGCTGCTGTGTGAGCAGGTAATATTTGGATATATCAGTGTTGTTAAATTTCACTAGTGAGTCCTAGGCAGCCCAGTCCAAGACTGCTCACAATCTATGGCTGTAAGCAGGAAGATAATGCTCATTTCTATACTATTACAGCCCTATGATGCTATGGGCTCAAGAGCTATGCCCATGTCCTCACATCCTAGAGCCAGCTATTTCATACAAAGGTATAGCATTGGCCCAAAGGCCTGTCATGTATAAGTGCCTATGTGGTGCAGTCATTGAAAGGGCTAAATAGGTATAATGTCCGTTTTTCTTACCACTGTAGTGACCACCAATACGCCTTTTCATGGCAGTCACTACGGGGATGTAAGTTGGGTGCCACTTTTTACTGTGGCCCAGTCAAAGAGCTGCACGAGTCCCCCATGCAACGGGGAGTGGGGACCCCGCTCTCACATGAGAGCCAGGGACCGTCAGGAGTGGTGATACGGACTGTTTAACGCTTTACATGCTGCAGGAAATGGAGCCTGCCGCATGTAAAGTGCTGACAGAGGCAGCGGACTCCCTCTGTCTTCCATCGGCACCCTGCAAATGCGATCGCGGGGTGCCAATGCGTGTAAAGGCTGGCTGGGGTCTTATGAAGGCCGTAAAAAATAAAAAGACAGAATTGCTCATTTGTTATTAGTTGCCACCGAAAAAACTTAATAACAAGAGATCAAAAAGTATAATTTACTCCAAAATGATACCAATGAAAAATATCATCCCACAAAAATCACCCCCACAAAACTGTATAGAAAGAAAAAAAAAAGAAAATGATAGGTCTTGGGAAGCGGTAATGCAAAACCTTTTTTTTCCATAAAAAAAAAAGGGTTTTATTCTGGGCCAGTGCAAGGATTTTTGCCAACACAAGCAAAGCTAAATTTTGGCGACCCCCTCCCACCCCCTCGCAGCTTATTTGGCCCTGATTCCGTCTGCAGCAGCTGGCTTCTCCTCTGTCTGGTCCTGGTATCTTCTCTCTGCTTCAGACAATCGCTGGTTTGAGGACTGTATTTTTTGCCCTATAATACGCACCGGCCCATAAGATGCACCTAGGTTTTAGAGGAGGCTAATAAGAAAAAAATATTTTCTATTACACCTCAGGTCAGACCAGCAATCAGACCCCCAATGTTAATCAGACCTCAGCTCACAGCCCCATTTAAACCCCCAATGTTAATCAGACCTCAGATCATGCCCCCAATGCCTCAGAACAGACCCCCATGTCATCAGCCCCCACTGTCAGCCATCATGCCCCCATGTCAGCCATAAGCCCCCCATGTCAGCCATCAGTCCCCATCCATCATCCGTTTCCATTGTCAGCCATCATGCCCCCATGTCAGCAATCAGCCCATATTGTCAGCCATAATGCTTTCATTGACAGCCATCATGTCCCTATGTCAGCCATCATGCCCCCATGTCAGCCATCATGCCCCCATGTCAGCCATCATGTCCCTATGTCAGCCATCATGCCCCCATGTCAGCCATCATGTCCCTATGTCAGCCATCATGCCCCATGTCAAAGAGGAAACCGGACAGCACTCGCTCCAAATTTCACGAAGCACGGGGGAGGAGCAACCGCCAACGAACAACAAATCCCAGCAGCTGTGTCTTTGCAAATAGGTTTCTTTATTTCATTTCAAGTTCCAGAAAGTGTCCTATAACCAGGACGCGTTTCGGCGTACAAGCCTTTCTCAACAGGTACATCCAACAATAAATCACAAGCTATATATGTAACAAGTACCGCCCACAAGGACGTCCTCACCCTAAGTGGGTGGTATTTTCAAATATGTCAATCAAATAACAGCAACAAATAACAGACATTTGGTAGAGGTTGTTTCCACCTTGTTGGAGAGTCTATATATCTTCTTCACAAGGTAGAGGTCTAAAAAGGATACATAAAAGTATATTGATTAAGTGTACGCATATACACACATCATAAATGCATGACCTCCTGTTTTTGAGATAAAAAATAAAATTAAGGGGAAGGCAGAACAATTTGTGACATTAGGTGTGATTGACCAACATCTTTGCAAGTTTTTGATTAATCATACCCCAAGAACACCAGTATTATATATATTACCAAAAGTCCATTAGACTTTGATTGACCCCCCAGGACGCCCCATTGTGTCCTCAGTGGGATCCATCTCATCTTCTTCAGCAGTCATCCTAGAAAAAGTTTTAACCCCTTTGGTAAAAACCACTAAGTCGTTCTTGTGGGACACACCCTATTTTCTTAGGATAATTGCTGAATTGGGCCCTGTTCCCCCTGACAGCCTCCTGGTGACCATTGATGTTGTAAGTCTATACACTTCAATCGGTAATCAGGAGGGTTTACAAGCTGTTTCGGCCCTATTGAGTAAAACTAAATACACAGCATTGGAACAAGATTTTTTCTTACAATTGTTACACCTTGTTTTATATGAGAACTATTTTCTATTTATGGATACGTTCTACCTCCAGAAGGGTGGTACCGCGATGGGGTCGAATGTGGCCCCGCCCTATGCTAATATATTTATGTCATCATTTGAAGAGAACTATATATACAATACTGAGCTATACCGCAATAATGTAATTGTCTGGAAAAGATTTATTGATGATATTTTTTGAATATTTTTGCATATTTTTTGCAATCCTTTCGGATTTCATGCATCATTTGAATACTGTGTTTGATGGCCTTAAATTTACAGTTACATCTGACACCAATATGGTGAATTTCCTGGACACGAGAGTCATTTAGGATCAAAAAGGGTTTCTTTCTACAGCTCTTCATTGTAAGGACACGGACAGAAACAGTATACTCCATTTTAAGAGTGCCCACCCACTGTCCCTTAACCGCCTCACGTCCGCCCATAGGATATAAACGTCCTATGGGTGGACGTCTATTTCTGACAGCACGTTTTAAAACGTCCTGTCAGAAATAGCAGCTGCACGCTAATCGTGCAGCTGCTGATCGGGTTGCCCGCTGTCAGTGACAGCAGGGCAACCCTAAGACAAGGCAGGGACAGTGCCCAGGTGTCCCTGCCTTCACGATCGCTGCAGACACAGCGCTCACCGAGCGCTGTGTCTGCAGAGCAGGAAGCGCTGTGCGCTTCCTGTTCCGGCCCGGCGGTCATGTGACCGCCGTGACCGGAGAGTGCAGGGGCTGTGTGAGGTCTCTCAGAGACCTCGATCAGCCCTGCTCTGAGGCTGTACAGCGCTGGATTGCTGCTGTACAGCCTCTCTAGGGGTGCATTTGTCCTGTAACTGGGGCTACTATGTCAGTCCCAGTTACAGGAGAAATCAACTGTGAAAAAAAAAAGAAAAAGTGAAGCAAATGTCCCCCAGAGGTCTTTTATGACCTTATGGGGGACGAAAAGTGTAAAAAAAAATAAAAAAATAAATAAAGGGTTGAAAAAATAAAATAAAATAAAGTTTCACATGTAAAAAAAAAAAAAGTTCCCAAGTTAGGAATAAAAAAAAAAATTTAAAATAGAAAAAATAAAATAAAATAGACATATTTAGTATTGTCGCGTCCGTAAAAACCAGCTCTATAAAAATATCACATGACCTAACCCCTCGGATGAACACCGTAAAAAATAAATAAAAAAAACTGCGTCAAAACAAGCAATTTTTGTCACCTTGCATCACAAAAGGTGCAACACCAAGTGATCAAAAACGCGTATGTCCCACAAAATGGTACCAATAAAACCGTCACCTCATCCCGCAAAAAATGAGCCCCTACATAAGAAAATCTCTCAAAAAATAAAAAAAACTATAGCTCTTAGAACATGGAGACACTAAAACATCATTTTTTTGGTTTCAAAAATGCTATTATTGTGTTAAAGTGAAACAAATAAAAAAAAGTATACATATTAGGTATTGCCGCGTCCGTCAAAACCAGCTCTATAAAAATATCACATGACCTAACCCCTCGGGTGAACACCGTAAAAAAAAAAAAAAAAAAACGGTGTCAAAACAAGCAATTTTTGTCACCTTGCATCACAAAAGGTGCAACACCAAGTGATCAAAAACGCGTATGTCCCACAAAATGGTACCAATAAAACAGTCACCTCATCCCGCAAAAAATGAGCCCCTACATAAGAAAATCTCTCAAAAAATAAAAAAACTATAGCTCTCAGAACATGGACACATTAAAACATAATTTTTTGGTTTCAAAAATGCTATTATTGTGTAAAACTTTAATAAATGAGAAAAAGTATACATATTAGGTATCGCCACGTCCGTAACAATCTGCTCTATAAAAATGTCACTTGACTGAACCCCTAAGGTGAACGCTGTAAAAATAAATAAATAGAAACTGTGCTAAAACAACCAATTTTTTGGTCACCTTGCCCCATAAAGTGTTTTATTGAATGATCAAAAAATCATATGTACCCAAAAATAGTACTTATAAAACTGGCACCTTATCCCCTAGTTTCCAAAATGGGGTCACTTCTTGGGAGTTTCTACTGTAAGGGTGCATCAGGGGGCTTCAAATGGGACATGGCATCTAAAAACCATGTGGAGTTCCTTTCCTTCTGCGCCCTGCCGTGTGCCCATACAGCAGTTTACGACCACATGTGGGGTGTTTCTGTAAACCGCAGAATCTGGGTAATAAATATTGAGTTTTGTTTGGCTGTTAACCATCGATGTGTAAGAGAAAAAAATTGATTAAAATGGAAAATCTGCCAAAATAGTGAAATAAAAAAATTTGATCTCCATTTTCCTTTAATTCTTGTGGAACGCCTAAAGGGTTAACAAAGTTTGTAAAATCGGTTTTGAATACCTTGAGGGGTGTAGTTTCTACAATGGGGTCATTTATGGGGGTATCCACTATGAAGGCCCCACAAAGTGACTTCAGACCTGAACTGGTCCTTATAAAGTGGGTTTTGGCAATTTTCTTAAAAATTTGAAGAATTGCTTCTAAACTTCTAAGCCTTCTAACGTCCTAAAAAAATAAAATGACATTTCCAAAATGATGCCAACATAAGGTAGACATATGGGGAATGTTAAATAATAAATATTTTATGAGGTATCACTTTCTGTTTTAAAAGCAGAGAAATTGAAATTTAGAAAATTGCGAATTTTTCAAATTTTTGGGTAAATTTGGGATTTTTTCATAAATAAAGGTGAAATATTTTGACTCAAATTTATGACTATCATGAAGTACAATGTGTCACGAGAAAACAATCTCTGAATGACTTGGATAAATAAAGGCGTTCCAAAGTTATTACCACATAAAGTGAGATATGTCAGTTTTGCAAAATTTGGCCTGGTCAGGAAGGGGGCAAACAAGCCATCCCTAGATCCCAATACCAACAAGTGAGACGGATAGTCTCTGATCCAGTTATGCGAGACATAAGAATGTCTGAAATGACAGAGAGATTTCAGGAGAGGGGTTATCCCCAGTCTGTCCTCATGAGGGCTAGAGAAGGGATAGAGGGTGATATAGGCCCACGAGAGAGAAGTAAGATGTCCAGGATTGCGTTTATCCACAAGTTCCATCCATTCGATGTAGGCATTGACAATATATTTAGGAAACACTGGCACCTGTTGGGTAAGGCATACCCTCAGGTCGATGTATTCAAGAGTCTACCCCTTATCTGTAACAAAAAGAACCCGAATTATCGTGATAAAGTAGTCCATGCAGATTTGGGTAGCACTAAATTGATGTTAAAACAACAGCGGATATCCACACTACGGATGGGTATGTTCCCCTGCCTGCATTGTCTACAATGTTCCCACATAATTAAAGGTCCCTCATTCCATCATCCACACACGGGCAAAAGCTTTGGAGTAAAAGTTTTTTTTACTTGTGAATCAATGAATGTAATATACCTTATCAAATGCCCTTGTGGCTTGCTATATGTGGGTGAGACAATGCAGGCAGTGAGGGACCGTATCAGCAAACACAAGTCTGATATTAGGACAAAAAATATGATGTTGCCAATCCCCAACCATTTTGACAAATTGAAACATACTGTAGCACAACTACGGTTTTAAGTCTTGGAGCAGGTGGAGAGACCAAAGAGAGGGGGGGACATTAAGAGACTTCTCCTTAAACGGGAGGCCTTTTGGATACACACCCTTGATACACTGCACCCAAGGCGCCTGAATAGAGATTATGAGGTCATGCATTTATGATGTATGTATATGCGTACACTTAATCAATATACTTTTATGTATCCTTTTTAGACCTCTACCTTGTGAAGAAGATATATAGACTCTCCAATAAGGTAGAAACAACCTCTACCAAATGTCTGTTATTTGTTGCTGTTATTTGATTGACATATTTGAAAATAGTGGTAGGTTGTGGTGGCTCACTAGCAAGTAGTTAAGGTATGGTGCTGCAAGCTCATATGGAGGGAATCACCCCACCCTCTCTTAAAGGCAAATGTAGTAATAGAGTAATGAGCGAGCACTCATACACTTGGCAACCAAATTGACATGTGCAGAAAATATTTATTATATCCCCATAAAATACAAGTAATAAAATTTATAAGAACAATGTAGCAATAATATACAACATTACAGTCACATATTGTGGTAGATATGATCAACACTATATTCATATGACTCAATAGTGTCGATAAATTCAATAATATATATCACACCAAGAAACTTCAAGTATATGCTGTTATTTGGGAAGAGGGGGTATTATCTTCTAGCGCTCTATCCCAATTTGGGAAACTGAATGTCACTGAAAATGTTGTAGGTGTATTCACTGGGAGCGCAATATGTTCATAAAGTGTCCACAGGAATCCTGATAATGTGAAAAGTCTCTTATAGCTGATCCTTTTAAGCTCGATATGAGCTTTGGATTGGAGAAAACTTTAAATCGATGTTTGGCTTACCGTCTAGCGTCTGCTGTCTCCCTATTGCTTCAATGGAGCTTTAAATATTTGCCGGCTTATTCAGTCGCTCCATACAGCAAGCTGGTTTAAATTTCGCAGGAGTTCCAAAGATCGCAGGAGTTGCCACTCTGTTCCGCAATTTCCTTTGGTGCAGCTTTCGATGATAAGAATAGTTAATCCTTTACTGTAGAGATTTTCTTCTGTATGGCCATACAGTATTATCGGAGGCTTTTCAATGCAGGTACATCACTTGTTTCACCATACGCGTTACGGGTAGATTCACTCTCCCTTCCTCAGTGGTCAAGTGTCTGCCTGCTCTGCCTCCATTTTTATCCATTCCTTTGATTGCTTCCCAAATCTCGGACACCTGTTGTTCATGCTACTCCCAGTTTGCAAGGGAATCCTCCCACATAATCAAGGGATAATTCTATACAGCCTTGATTTAAAAAAAAAAAAAAAAAAAAAAATTTTTTTTTCCTTTTTTTTTTTTTTCTTTTTTCCTCTTGCAGTTTCCATGCGTTTTTTATGCGTTTTTTGGGGACACATGCGTTTTTTGGCCCAGATGTCCCAATTGGTGTGATATATCATTATGTGAAATATAAACTTGATATCTGATTGCCAACACTTATAAAATGACTTTTTATAATAAAATATTATTAAACAAATTTTCAAGATTAAAATATCAATATAAGAATATAAAACAATAAATAATGAATGTGAGGAATCTTGAAAGTTTCATAGGAATCCTAGAGTTTGATACAATTATTCGGATTTGATGTAAGAGGAAGAGACACATATCACAAAAGACATCACTAGCAACGGATCTCAGCGCAATAATTAACTTAAGTTCAACCACCCTGACTAAAACCCAAAATAATCTGTTAGAGAAAGGTCTGAAGTTTGCCCCCACCAATAAGATGGATAAATTCTCTACGTATATAGGAGTACAAAAACTAATAAGGAATATCTGCCTCAAAAAATATTTTATCAAAAATCCAATTGTGAGGAATGAGAAAGTGAGTTGAAAAAAACGTAAAAAAGACAAAAAACCCTAACAAAAACCTCCTAAAAAATAAATCAAATATGTTCCCAAGGAGTGAAATCAGTAAAGAAATAGGAGCCTTTCAGAAGTGTGTAGAGGAAGATATTTGCAAACTAAAAGCTAGACCAAGAGCCACAAACAATCTTACCAGAGGAGAGTTTGAGGCATTGAAACTACTACAAAAAAACCACTCCATCACTATACGCCCCGCGGACAAGGGAGGTGCGGTAGTGGTGATGGACACAATTAATTATAATAGGGAATGTCTCCGACAACTCTCAGATGGGGAGACCTATCAAAAATTGGGGGGAGACCCCCTTGAGAGATTTGAGTTGGAGCTCAGGAGATACAGTATGGACGGATTGGATAATGGTACGATATCACAGCAGGAACTGGATTTCATTTTGGGCACACAGAGGAGGCTACCATGCTTCTACTGTCTGCCCAAAGTGCACAAAAATCCGAATGATCCCCCAGGACGCCCTATCGTCTCAGGGATTGGATCTATCACATCCAACCTGTCCAAATATATAGACGTACAGTTACAGCCAATAGTCAAGAAAACCAATTCCTATATTAAAGATACGACCCAAATCATACAGATTCTGGAAAACTTAGATGTCCAGACTGGATGGATTATGGGTACACTTGATGTTCAGTCACTTTATACTGTGATTGAACATCAGCAAGGAATTGATGCTGTAAAAATGCAATTAATAAGAGATGGCTCGTATGGAGCAATAAAAAAAGAGTTTATAACGAAAGGAATAGAGTATATCCTGAGCCACAACTACTTCTTTTTTGAGGGGGAATTCTTCCTGCAGAAGCGGGGTACCGCCATGGGGACCAGATTCGCCCCCAGCTATGCTAATTTATTCTTGGCCGAGTGGGAATATAACCACATCAAGCCAAGGCTGGGGACGGATCTGGCCCTGTGGCGCCGTTATATAGATGATGTGATCTTCATCTGGAAAAAGAGTAAAGAAGAATTGAAAAAATTCCTAGAAACAATCAATATTAATAATTTAAATCTGGTCTTTACCTCAAACATACAGGAGAGCACCGAATTCTTGGATTTATTAATCACACAATCTGATAATAAATATATATGTGAGACATTTTGTAAATCCACAGCTAGAAATAGTTATATCGATTTTTCTAGCTGTCACCTGCCGAAATGGCTGACAAATGTTCCCTCTGGTCAGTTCCGTAGGATTAAGCGGAACTGCACAGAGGGACATACTTTTGAGATGGAAGCCATTGAGATGAAAAGACAATTTATTGAGAAGGAATATCCTGAAAACTTAGTGGAGGAGTCACTCAACCAAATTAGGAAATTAGATAGAAGAGAGTTCTTTAATAAGGAGGACAATAAAGATAAAAATGAGATGGATAATGAGGAAGATAAAACACTAAATAAAGAAGCCATGAGAGTTGTTCTTCCATTTAATGAGAATTATAGGAAGATTCAGAAAATTATTAAAACCCATTGGCACCATGTGTTGAATGACAAAATTGTGGGACACTTACTCCCGACTGTTCCGACGATTACCTTCACTAGGGCACCCAATCTAGGTATCAAGGTGGCCCCTACCGTAAAACCGTGGAAACAGAAAAGGTTGAGTTTTTCAGGAACTTGGCTGAGTTTGAAGGGTTTTTATAAATGTGGAAGGTGTATGGGTTGTAGAATGAATAAAAAACCCCGCCTGACGACTAATGTCCCCTCGACTCAGAACAACTATAATTGGGAGATAGAAGATTGTCTTACATGTGACTCCAGTGGAGTTATCTACCTTCTCCAGTGCCCCTGTAACAGACAATATATAGGACGTACCAAGAGGCCATTCAAAAAAAGAGTGGCCGAACATATTGCCAACATCAGGAAGGGGTACGATAAACATTCCCTATCTAAACATTATAAAGAGATGCATAATCAGGATCCATCAAGTCTGGTGTTTACGGCACTGGAGAAGGTGGAGAAACACTGGAGAGGCGGTGATTTTATCAGACAAATGTCTAGGATAGAATCCAGACGCATTTATGAATTTGGATCTCTACAACCGAAAGGCCTTAATTCGGAGTTGGAAATTTTTGGATTTATGTAGGTTGGATGTCTCGAGGCCGACGGCACGTCGCATGCTAGGCCGTCTATCGGCGCTGCGACGTGTCCTTGGCTCCGAGATACCCACCCTTCTTTTTCTATCAAATCCGAATAATTGTATCAAACTCTAGGATTCCTATGAAACTTTCAAGATTCCTCACACTCATTATTTATTGTTTTATATTCTTATATTGATATTTTAATCTTGAAAATTTGTTTAATAATATTTTATTATAAAAAGTCATTTTATAAGTGTTGGCAATCAGATATCAAGTTTATATTTCACATAATGATATATCACACCAATTGGGACATCTGGGCCAAAAAACGCATGTGTCCCCAAAAAACGCATAAAAAACGCATGGAAACTGCAAGAGGAAAAAAGAAAAAAAAAAAAAAAGGAAAAAAAAAAATATATATATATTTTTTTTTAAATCAAGGCTGTATAGAATTATCCCTTGATTATGTGGGAGGATTCCCTTGCAAACTGGGAGTAGCATGAACAACAGGTGTCCGAGATTTGGGAAGCAATCAAAGGAATGGATAAAAATGGAGGCAGAGCAGGCAGACACTTGACCACTGAGGAAGGGAGAGTGAATCTACCCGTAACGCGTATGGTGAAACAAGTGATGTACCTGCATTGAAAAGCCTCCGATAATACTGTATGGCCATACAGAAGAAAATCTCTACAGTAAAGGATTAACTATTCTTATCGTCGAAAGCTGCACCAAAGGAAATTGCGGAACAGAGTGGCAACTCCTGCGATCTTTGGAACTCCTGCGAAATTTAAACCAGCTTGCTGTATGGAGCGACTGAATAAGCCGGCAAATATTTAAAGCTCCATTGAAGCAATAGGGAGACAGCAGACGCTAGACGGTAAGCCAAACATCGATTTAAAGTTTTCTCCAATCCAAAGCTCATATCGAGCTTAAAAGGATATGCTATAAGAGACTTTTCACATTATCAGGATTCCTGTGGACACTTTATGAACATATTGCGCTCCCAGTGAATACACCTACAACATTTTCAGTGACATTCAGTTTCCCAAATTGGGATAGAGCGCTAGAAGATAATACCCCCTCTTCCCAAATAACAGCATATACTTGAAGTTTCTTGGTGTGATATATATTATTGAATTTATCGACACTATTGAGTCATATGAATATAGTGTTGATCATATCTACCACAATATATGTGACTGTAATGTTGTATATTATTGCTACATTGTTCTTATAAATTTTATTACTTGTATTTTATGGGGATATAATAAATATTTTCTGCACATGTCAATTTGGTTGCCAAGTGTATGAGTGCTCGCTCATTACTCTATTACTATATTTGAAAATACCACCCACTTAGGGTGAGGACGGCCTTGTGGGCGGTACTTGTTACATATATACTACAAAGAAAAAATGTGGGGGATTCAATCAGCACAACCCTATATGTAGGTGCACATCGCTATGGCGAAATACATATACAAAGAAAAAGACACAAATGCAATGGCACTCTGCAACCAGCATTCTGCCCTGCCTCTATGCTGGATGAGGCATTGGTGTACATTTTGGCCAAAGCGTAATAAGCCACCCACCACGTCAAGGTCGCCTCTATGGAGTGGTCCCTAACACTAGTTCCTACCTGTTTGTGGGCCATGACAGCCACACAAAGTCCAGGGAATGCAGGTGCAGCATGCACGCCAAGCACACTCTGCTTTTAACCCCGTCCGGTGCCATTACAGCTTTCATCGGATCCAGGGATGCCAGAACCAACATGCATGCTGAGCCCACTATATACTTCTCCTGGAGCCGTAGTGGGTGGCTTATTACGCTTTGGCCAAAATGTACACCAATGCCTCATCCAACATAGAGGCAGGGCAGAATGCTGGTTGCAGAGTGCCATTGCATTTGTGTCTTTTTCTTTGTATATGTATTTCGTCATAGCGATGTGCACCTACATATAGGGTTGTGCTGATTGAATCCCCCACATTTTTTCTTTGTAGTATATATTGGAGGCTTGGCGATCTCCATGCAGTCATGCACACCTGACCAGTCAATCTGTCCTGGAGGCTGGTTTTAAAGTCAGTATAAAACTGAGTCTGCATTAATAGCACCTACCATTAGCCATTTGGCTCCAGGAGAAGTATATAGTGGGCTCAGCATGCATGTTGGTACTTGCATCCCTGGATCCGATGAAAGCTGTAATGGCACCGGACGGGGTTAAAAGCAGAGTGTGCTTGGCGTGCATGCTGCACCTGCATTCCCTGGACTTTGTGTGGCTGTCATGGCCCACAAACAGTTAGGAACTAGTGTTAGGGACCACTCCATAGAGGCGACCTTGTTGTGGTGGGTGGCTTATTACGCTTTGGCCAAAATGTACACAATGCCTCATCCAGCATAGAGGCAGGGCAGAATGCTGGTTGCAGAGTGCCAATGCATTTGTGTCTTTTTCTTTGTTACATATATAGCTTGTGATTTATTGTTGGATGCACCTGTTGAGAAAGGCTTGTACGCCGAAACGCGTTCTGGTTATAGGACACTTTCTGGAACTTGAAATGAAATAAAGAAACCTATTTGCAAAGACACAGCTGCTGGGATTTGTTGTTCCATCATGCCCCATGTCAGCCATCATGCCCCCCCCCATGTCAGCCATCAGAGCAAATAAAATAAAAATAACTGACCTCTCTTGCTCTAGGACGCCGCCGCTCCTCACCACCAGCGCTCTCTCTCTTGTTCCTGGTTCTCGGCTGTCAGCTGTGAAGGCTGCGAACGGCGTGAGATCACATGGTGCGCAACCCTGCACAGCAGACAGCCGAGCGGAGGACCAGGAAGCGGCTAGTACAGATCCTTCACAGCTTCCCGGTCCTCCGGTACTAATGAAGCGCTTCCAAAAAGCGCTTCATTAGTATTCGCCCCATAAGACACAGGGGCATTTTTCCCTCACTTTGGCGGGAAAAAATTGCATCTTATGGGGCAAAAAATACGCATTAAGGCAGCCGCTTGGTCTGCTATATTATAGCGCTGGGCCTGGTTTTATTGCAAAAAAGTAGTAAAATTTAATTGTATTTGCTATTAGAGTAATCACACTGACCCAGAGAATAAAGATATTATGTTATTTATACAGAAAAAATGTACGCAGTAAAATTTCTAACGTATTGCTGTTTTCCCATTTCCCTCCCAGAAAGAGTTAATTCAGTTATTCAGTTTTTCAGCTTATGTGTACCCCAAAATGGCGCCATTAACAACTACAAGTTTTCCTGCAAAAAAGAAGCCCTCATACAACTATATACAGTACAGACCAAAAGTTTGGACACACCTTCTCATTCAAAGAGTTTTCTTTATTTTCATGACTATGAAAATTGTAGATTCACACTGAAGGCATCAAAACTATGAATTAACACATGTGGAATTATATACAAAACAAACAAGTGTGAAACACCTGAAAATATGTCATATTCTAGGTTCTTCAAAGTAGCCACCTTTTGCTTGGATTACTGCTTTGCACACTCTTGGCATTCTCTTGATGAGCTTCAAGAGGTAGTCCCCTGAAATGTTTTTCACTTCATAGGTGTGCCCTGTCAGGTTTAATGAGTGGTATTTCTTGCCTTATAAATGGGGTTCGGACCATCAGTTGCGTTGAGGAAAAGTCAGGTGGATACACAGCTGATAGTCCTACTGAATAGACTGTTAGAATTTGTATTATGGCAAGAAAAAAGCAGCTAAGTAAAGAAAAACGAGTGGCCATCATTACTTTAAGAAATAAAGGTCAGTCAGTCAGCCTGAAAAATTGGGAAAACTTTGAAAGTAAGGGCTATTTGACCATGAAGGAGAGTGATGGGGTGCTGCGCCAGATGACCTGGCCTCCACAGTCACCGGACCTGAACCCAATCGAGATGGTTTGGGGTGAGCTGGACCGCAGAGTGAAGGCAAAAGGGCCAACAAGTGCTAAGCATATCTGGGAACTCCTTCAAGACTGTTGGAAGACCATTTCAGGGGACTACCTCTTGAAACTCATCAAGAGAATGCCAAGAGTGTGCAAAGCAGTAATCAAAGCAAAAGGTGGCTACTTTGAAGAACCTAGAATATGACATATTTTCAGTTGTTTCACACTTGTTTGTTATGTATATAATTCCACATGTGTTAATTCATAGTTTTGATGCCTTCATAGTCATGAAAATAAAGAAAACTCTTTGAATTAGAAGGTGTGTCCATACATTTGGTCTGTACTGTAGATGGAAAAATAAAAAAGTTATAGCTCTTGGAAGGCAAAGATGAAAAAAGAAGAAAAAACGCTTGGTTGGTAAGCGCAAAACAGGCTGGGCACTAATGGGTTAAGTAACTGATAAGAAGCCCTACAATTGTTAAAAAGTAAAAAAAAATATATAACATTTTTGGGGAAAAAAAACTTCATTAGTTCTATTTTTTGCAAACAATTATATTGTTATATAACAGCACTCACCTGCCCACCGCCTGGGAAGCACAGAAGTGCCTGGAACACGGCATGCTTGTACAAATCTGTACATGGGCGTTTCTACCGCTTGAGAGGTAAAGGCTGCCATCTTTATTGGGAAACTGGATTTCATCTTCTTTTTCTGAATTATAATGTTATGTAACAAAAAAAACAATGTATATAATTGATATCACTCACATGTCAAGACCCATACAATAAAATGACTGCTTTTTTATATTACAAATGTAAACAATGTAAAGAAAAAATGCCCATATTGCCATTTTCACTTCTTTACTCCCAAAAGAAAACACAGTAAAAAGTGATTAAAAAGTTGTGTTTACCCTAAAATGGCACCAATGGAAACTGCACCTCGTCTCACAAAAATAAACCATAGAGCAAGGGCCCTCGAATGTAGGGGTACAAATTTTTTTTAAAAGGTTTTATTGTGCAGGAGATATATAAACTATATCAATTTGCAATTTTTATATCCACACTGATTCATAGAATAGTTATTATGTCACTAATACTACTCAATGAACACGGGAAAACCAAACAATCATTGCAAAATTATTGTAAAACGTTTTTAAAAGTTATACATTTTGAAATGCAAAGGCGAAAAGGAGAACAAATAGCTGTGTCCTCATGAAGCAAAGTAGGCTTCTTCTTTAAAGGGGTTGTCCAGCCAATAATATTCATCGTTAGGATAGCTTATCAATATCTGATTGGTGGGGGTCCGACTCCTAGCACCCCTGCTGATCAACTGTTAGATGAGGAGGCGCCGCTCCTTGCCAGCGTCGCTTCCTGGTCATTACACTACACGTTGTCTCCAGTGGAACGACGGGTTAGTGTAATTACAAGTACTAGCTCCATTCACTTGAATAGAGCGAGTACTTCTAATACAAAGCACTTCCAAGATGAAGTACAGCGTAATAAAGAGGAAGCGGTTCACGCAAGGAGAACCATCCCCTCTTCAAACAGCTAAACAGCTGATCGGCGGGGGTACCGGGAATCTACCCCCAGCCGTTCTGATACTGATGACCTATTCTGGACAATTTAAATGACCATGAAATCTAATAAATGATAAAGAAATAAAACTATCATTGAGTGAAATTTAAATAAAAATAAAAGTTTCAAAGATTTGCCTCCATTGCTCCCATGTAATGTGTAGATGAGGCCGCACCTTGTGTATTGTCTACCACATTCACAGAGACGTGTGATTGTCCACATTACAATAGTGAGAGATCCTCACCTGGACATTAGCATCACAATGACAACTACTCCCATCATTCAGATGACGACTTCCCTCCCCCAGATAACAGTCCAGGGGTTTTGGGGAAAAATGAAAGAGAAACTTAAGATTTGATTCGGGGAGGTAAAAAAAATCTAGGATAGGGTTGGACACTTTGGGGCACAGGACTTTGTTTTCCCTCCTGCATAACGGAAACCAGACGGATACGTTATGCTTGCACATAGACTTCTATTATGATGGATCAAAATTGAATGCCGTTTTGCATTGTATCAGATAATTCCGTTAAATTCCGTTAAAACACTGTTACAACAGAACCTATAACGGAATTCAAGTGTGAACCTGCCCTAAGATGGAATTGTGGATACGAGGCTTCCTCTCAGTTACTGCTTTGTGGGAAAATGATAGATATGAAGCTGGTTTATCACAGTCTGCTGATTTCTGGAAGAAACAGGGCATAGTGTTAGTGACATCAGAGTTTTAGTCATTTTCACAGATGAATTAGTGTTGGGTGATAAGTGTTTCCTATGGTATCTACAGGTACAATATTCGTTTTCAACACAATCGGACTTGGACCTTTTTGAATTAGAACAACATGGGTTATTTGATACATTGATTAATAGTAAATCAAGAAAATATTATTTACAAAGTTTTATTTTTGGATGGACAAGAGAAATATGGGCTATATGGTGGAAAATATTACAGATATGTGGAAAAACTGTCAGTTCCGATCTCCCAGTTCCTTACCACTCAGTGCGCATGTATACCCATCATTGATGGCCTATGTACTGCGTCCGTCGGTCCGCCCCTAAGCATCATGTTGCTCCGTCCTCTACTGCCGACGTCATCCGGTCGCGATAAGTGCTCCCGATTACCTTATCCTGGCGTCGACGCGCAACTTACTGACCTCACAATGGGCGTCCCAGTGTTACCGCGGCAACACACAAAGACACTGAAGGTATCCAGGGATCCATAGGAGTCCCATACCTACAAACTGTGATAAATCACATGCGTAAGGGGAACTAGATAATCAATGATCCCAATCCATACAAGTATGGATTATGGGATAATGCCCCCAGACTGTCCGGGTGATGAATCTACATATTATAATAAAGTCAGATATGTATATAATCAGGGTAACCCCTATATGTTCTAATCTACAGAGGCATAATCTGATGTCACTATACACACTCCTCATAACCTAATTCTGTCCCCCCAATAACCAAAGCAGGCAGCAACATATCCTGCTCCGCCATTGTCAAAGGACAGAATTGCAGAATCCACTCCCTCAGATAATCACGGATGGTGAAAAGGCCACTGTATGTAAAAACAATACTAGCATTGTACACCCACAAAGAAATCACACAACCCAAACTTAATCTATTGTGGCAACATTGAACTCAATGTTTAATCCATAGGGTTGAAGTGACTTCAGATTGTATATCCATTTGAGTTCTTTTTTTCCTCAAAATCTTGTTCTTGTCCCCTCCCCTTCCGAGATTACCTATCCCCATCTATTGCACGAAACCGTAATTGATTTATGGAATGTCCACACTCAATAAAGTGCTTTGCTACAGGTTTGTCAATCATCCCTTTCCTTATTGTGCTCTTATGCTTATTGATCCGCTCCCTTAGTTCCATTGTCGTCTCACCAACGTATATAAAACTGCATGGGCACTGTATCATGTAAATTACATCTCCAAATGGATCTAGCGGGTATCTTGGGAGTGATGTTGGATAAGGCTGTGGATGAGGGGATCATCAATGATGACCTGAGTATTTACTTGCGAGTCAGCCATCCCATCACTCCCGTGATATATGTTGTCACAGTCGGGACCTTCTGTCTATGCTCTCGCTGCAGCTCCGTTCCTGTGTGTTGTTTGTGGTTCTTTATGGGTTAACTCCCCTGTGTGCCTATTAGGAGTTAATCCTCTCTGCTCCATGGGTGTGGCCTCTCTGCTGCACTCATGGAATCTGTATATTTGGCTCAGTTTCCCTTATTTCTGGTTCAGCTCTTCTAGTATGTGTTTGTCTTGTCCTTTTCTTGGTTTGTACTTTGTCTCCCATGCTGCTGACCCATGGGATCCGTGTCTGGCTATGTTCTGTGAGTTCGCCTTCTTGTTCATTGTCGTCCTTTCTTCTGTGTTTCTGTTATCAGGGTTTCCAGTTATGTTTGAGTTCCCCTGTGTTTATTATTATGTCCTTATGCCTCTTGCCCTGATTTGTCTTGTCTGCCTTGTTTCCTACCTGTCTTCCCCTATTTCATATTCTTTCCTTCGTATGGAGGGTTCTGTCTCTGCGTTAGGGGTTATTCTGTTCAGCAAGCCCTTGCTGCACCTTTCTTTGCAGCAGAGTGCCATGGGCAAGGCCATGCAGTTTACTTCTGGTGGAGCAAGTCCTCCTCTGCTCATTGTCACTCCTGTTTCCTTGCTATGTACTCCTGCTTGTGTTATCAGTTGCCCTGTTTGTATTTGCCTGTCTATGTTATGTTTGCTTATGTGCCGTCTTTACCTTCTGGTACCTGTTGTCTGTTCATTCTTGCTGTCACTGTCTAGTTCATGCTCTGGAGTGGACCCTGGAAACTTCCTGCTGCAAAGTCTAACCCTACCATCTTTGGCCCTAGTGAATACCAGGAGTTTCTTAGTCACGCCCCTCTGGAATATTACTAGACAGTGGCGCAGTGGGGGTTTTCTCCCACTGTGCTGACGGTACATAGAGTTCATGTTTTGTCTGTGCTGCCTTCCCTGGTTTTTGTTTGTGCAATAAACTCTTGTGTGTCTGTACCTGATTTCCATTTGTTTATTGCTTGACGACGTAGAGGTCTTTCGCTGGATCTCTAACTCGTGACATATGTGCTACCGGAGATCCATAAAAGATTAGTGGATCCCCCTGGCCGGCCCATTGTTTCGGGCAGGGGTTCCATTTTCAACACTGTCTCCATCTTTCTGGACAAGATCTTGCGTGTCCATGCGACCTCGACCCCATCCTACATTAGGGATACGGGTCACTTTTTGACCAAATTAAGTGAAATCAGATTACCTAAGAAGTTTTTGCTAGTCAGCTTTGATGTTGCATTACTATATAAATCTATTGACCATACATATAGGCTTAATGTCGTCGATGTGGCCCTGGCTAGCACGGGTCTCTCTCCGGGGGCGTGCCGGCTGATCCTCGACCTCCTGGAGGTGGTCCTGAGGAGGAATTATTTCCTCTTTGGTGACACCTTCTACCAGCAGAAGCGTGGGGTGGCCATGGGGTCCAATGTGGCCCCGACCTAAGCTAACATCTTCATGGCGGAGGTCGAGGATCGACAGGTATATCACTCCAATTTCAATGAGAGAGTCCTGTGCTGGTGGCGCTACATCGGTGACATTTTCATGATTTGGGTAGGCTGCGCCATTGAACTAGAGGAGTTTCGCCAATATTTGAACTCTTGTGTCCGGGGACTCCAGTTCACTGTGACTATGTCAGACAGGGAGCTGCAGTTTCTGGACATCAGGGTGTATCTGCAGGATGGGGTACTTAAAACTGATCTCTTTCAGAAACCCACTGACAAAAATACACTGTTGATGTATGATAGTAATCATCCACACAAGATGGTTGACTCGCTGCCGTGGAGCCAGTTGTTGCGGGTACACCGGGTTGTGTTAGAGGATAAAACTTTTGAAAAACGTATTGATGAGATGTGTAGGAAGTTTACAAACAGGGGATATCCCAAGAGGTTGATTAGACGCACTAGGAAGAGGATTAGAGAAACGGAGCGCAAGGACACTCTAAATGGGAGTTCCCACAGCAGAATTTTGTATCCATCTATGGTGAAGATAGTGGTAAAATCGCCACAATCCTTAGAGAAGAATGGCAAATTTTACATCGTGGCCTGCCCACTATCAAGGAATTTGAATTACCTCCCATGATGGCATACAAAAGGGGCCTCAACATCAATGATCAAGTCGTCAAGGCAGATGTTGGAGGAAAAGATCTAGATAGACAACTGCTCCTGGCCCCCCAAAAATATGGGAATTTCCCTTGTTTCTCATGCTGCAACTGTAGTGGCATCATGAGAGGTGATAGCTTCCCACATCCATACAGCGGCAAAATTTTTAAGTTGAATGATACTATACATGCAGATCTAGAGATGTAATTTACATGATACTGTGCCCATGCAGTTTTATATATGTTGGTGAGACGACAATGGAACTAAGGGAGCGGATCAATAAGCATAAGAGCACAATAAGGAAAGGGATGATTGACAAACCTGTAGCAAAGCACTATATTGAGTGTGGACATTCCATAAATCAATTACGGTTTCGTGCAATAGATGGGGTAGGTTATCTCCGAAGGGGAGGGGACAAGAAGAAGATTTTGAGGAAAAAAAGAACTCAAATGGATATACAATCTGAAGTCACTCCAACCCTATGGATTAAACATTGAGTTCAATGTTGCCACAATAGATTAATTATGGGTTGTGTGATTTCTTTGTGGGTGTACAATGCTAGTATTGTTTTTACATACAGCAGACTTTTCCCCATCCGTGATTATCTGAGGGAGTGGATTTGGCAATTCTGTCCTTTGACAATGGCGGAGCAGGATATGTTGCTGCCCGCTTTGGTTATTGGGGGAACAGAATTAGGGTATGAGGAGTGTGTATAGTGACATCAGATTATGCCTCTGTAGATTAGAACATATAGGGGTTACCCTGATCATATACATATCTGACTTTATTATAATATGTAGATTCATCACCCGGACAGTCTGGGGGCATTATTCCATAATCCATACTTGTATGGATAGGGATCATTGATTATCTAGTTCCCCTTACGCATGATATTTTTTCAGTTTGTAGGTATGGGACTCCTATGGATCCCTGGATACCTTCAGTGTCTTTGTGTGTTGCCGCGGTAATACTGGGACGCCCATTGTGAGGTCAGTAAGTTGCGCGTCGACACCAGGATGAGGTAATCGGGAGCACTTGTCGCGACCGGATGACGTCGGCAGTAGAGGACGGAGCAACATGACGCTTAGGGGCGGACCGACGGACGCAGTACGTAGGCCATCAATGATGGGTATACATGCGCACTGAGCGGTAAGGAACGCCGGACATGGCGAGTGTCATTTTGTTTTATATTTGAGATTCAGTAATTACAGGTGTTATGTGTTGATGGGGTTAACCTTCAGGAGGATTGTTGGAGACTCAGGTGAGGCACATAGGTGAATTAGATGAAGTAAACACACATTCTCATTGGTGTATTTGTGCCATTGCCTGCAATTGGATAATCTGGATGGGGGTGGCGCACTTGCTTTTTATTAGAAATTGATGTATGTAACACAATGTGAACAGGCTTGACAAAGGCTGTGTATCAGCCGAAACGTTGCAATTTGAAGTCCTAATAAAGTCGATGATGTGAGATGCTGCTGATACCGTCTGCATTTTTCTATGCTCTGGATAGGTCATCAATATCTGATCGGCAGGAGTCCGATACCCAGAACCCTTGATGATCAGCTTCCTAGGCCATGTGATGTCACCTTACATCGGTCACATGGCCTAGCTATAGCTGAGCTCTTTTAAAGTGAATGGGCTAAGCTGCTTTACTAATCACAGCCTCTGTACTATGTATGGCGCCGTGCTTTAAGAGATGCCGGGAGCCAGAGCTCAAGTGAGCATGGCGGGTCCCTGTAACAGCTGATTGGTGGGGGTGCCAGAAGTCAGACCTCACTGATCTCATAATGATGACCTATCCTGAGGAAAGGTCATCATTATATTTATCAGGATAACCCCTTTAATACTATCAAATAATAATAAAAATAATATTCTTCAGATTGCTAGGTGGGTAATTGCTCTCTCCTCATTTTGCTCCGGGTGGGCCAAAGTTCTGGCAGATGGTAGGGGATTGTTTATTTTTGCTTGTGTTTATTTTTTTATGATTATCCAAAGAAGATGTATTGTGGATTACTTTTTGTCATTGAGTGAAACTGAAAGTTCCATGGATATGCCTCCATCGCTCCCATGTAATGTGTAGATGAGGCCGCGCCTTGTGTATCGTCTACCACATTCACAGAGACGTGTGATTGTCCACACAACAAGTGAGAGATCCTCATCTGGACATTAGCCTCACAATGACTACTACTCCAGTCATTCAGATGGTAATTTTGCTGGCCCAGATAACATTTCAGGGTTTTAGTGAAAAATAAAGCAAAAACAGAAATAACATTTACAAGCTATTCCACAGGACTGAGCACTATTACATTTACACTTTATTTCTCACAATTTTTTTTTTTTTTTTTTTGGCAACTTAGAAAAAAAACATGAACTTTATACTTTTTTTAGAAGCATTTCTTTAGTGGCGTTTTCTTTGTCACACACTTTTAGCAGTTTGACTGGGTATTTTATTTTTTTTTAAAGAGAAGCCAGTGGTATGACACCAGAAAAAAGCCAAACCTAGAGCACGCTGCATTCTGGAAGTGACATCATGGACATCACAAGAAATGTAGTGTACTTCATTATTATTTATTATCGTGTAGAAAACATTTGGACTCAGCTTTTTTGCCAACAACATGTTGCAGAAAACAAATAATTAGATAAAAACACTCTAGATGAAATTGGCCTAAGTCCTCATGTACACGTCCGTGGTTTGAGTCCTCATGATAACTACTCTGTTTGGGGATAGGATGCAGATTCATTCACTTCAATTGGGCTCTCCACATCCACACATCCGTTCTGCGGCCCCGCAAAAAAATGAGAACAAAAAAATTAGGATAAGACTGTTTAATTGTGGGCTGGATGTTCCATAAAACGTGGAAAACAAACGGCCAGAATCCTTGTTTTGCAGATCCGCCGTGGGCATGAGTCAGTTTTCGGTCAGTGATTTCCATAATTGATTTTGAGCCAAAACCAAGTGTGTCTTTAAACACAGAACAGGTGCAGGTCTGTCTCTTATACTTTATCTCTGTGTAGGCTTCACTACTGGTTTTGGCTCACAATTCAGATGGGTGTATGCTGTCCGCTAAAATGAGGATCCGTTTTTTTGGCAGACAATTCCGCATGTTCACAAAAAAAGGGATCGCATTTCACATTTTTGTGTAACATAGACTTCAATGGGCCACATCTTGATTTTCACTGTCAAGTATAAAACATGTATTATTTATTTTGTGGAGCCGTGGAACAGAAGAAAAGGGCCCCATTGAAGTGAATGCAACATACGGCCGTTTAGTGATAAGCGAAGTTTACAAAAACTCAATTCAGCTGATTCGCCAAATTTCACAAAAAAATTTCCTTCCTGACGGATTATTTAGTCACAAAGTGCATTTCTTTGTAAGCAGCGGGCGTAATGAGAATTGCGCCCGTCCCCGTCATTAAATTTCTCAGATGCCACGTTCATTGCTTATTGAGACATCTGAGATGAAAAATAAGGGCTTTTAGGGGTTAGTCATTTAAAAAAAATACTCATCTTATCCATTTGCAAATGGCCACCATAATCATCTTGATTGAAGATTTTGCGCAAAATCTCATGCACGGGATCTATGATGTCACCATGCCGACCAGCTTGATCACGTCATACGTCAACATTCACAAGATTTTGCCCTGGATGTTCAATCAAGATGGTTGTAGTGGCCTCTTCGTGCTCAACTGGATGAGGTATGAATTTTTTTTACCGCCATTTCATGGAAAATTTTATTGTTACCATAAAGCATGAGGAATTTTGTCTTTGCGGCCTATTCACAATCACTAATGGAAATCACTGACCAAAACACTGACGTGTCAATGAAGCATTACTGATATAATGATGTCTTTTCAACTACAATTTTGGTGCTGTTTTTGCAGTAAAAACATCAACTTCAAAAGCTACTGGGACTTTATGGTATTAGCAAAGTGTATAAGATCATAATATCATGTACACTATCATGTGGAGAACTTTTTTCTATATGAAAATTTTATAGCTTTATATATTACATATCTCTATGTATCGATGGACTGACTGTCCTACTCTTTGCTGTATGTATACTTACACCGCTTATGTATCAATAAAACATTTCTTGAATAAAAAATATATATATTCAGACAATGGGGGAGATTTAATAAAACTGGTGTAAAGGCAACCAATCAGATTCAACCTTTCATTTTTAAGAGCCTCTTTGGAAAATGAAAGGTGGAATCTGACCGACGACCAGGCCAGTTTTCCTTTACACCACATAGCCCAACATATGGGTTTTAAATAAAAAAAATCTATTTCTCACAAAATCATTCTACATATTTTAAACTCAACAAAGGTGCATGGTCAGAATTATCCTTCATGCAATATTTAAAGTTCTCAATAATGTTTAACCCCTCAGCTTTAAAAAGTGATAATTTTCCAGTGTGTGGTGATGTTCTGTAAAACATGAATACTTCCAGATATTTTTTCCACTCTAAGGTACTTATCTATTTATCTAACTTCGTTTTCCTCCACTTAACAAATCACTAGTCAGATCACACATGGAGTACTGTGTACAGTTCTGGCTCCTGTAAACAAGGCAGACATAGCAGAGCTGGAGAGGGTTCAGAGGAGGGCAACTAAAGTAATAACTGGAATGGGTGGACTACAGGACACAAAAAGATTATCAATATTAGGGTTATTCAGTTTAGAACAAAGACGATTGACGGGAGATGTAAAAACTGTATAAATATATCAGAGGTTAGTATAGAGATCTCTCCCATCATCTATTTATCCCCAGGACTGTGACTGTGACAAGGGGACATCCTCTGCGTTTGGAGGAAAGAAGGTTTGTACACAAACATAGAAGATGGGGAGTTCACTAAAAGAGTTCAAAAGGGGCCTGGATGTATTTCTGTAGTGTAATACTATTATAGACTATAGCTACTAGAGATAGGCCGTTGATCCAGGGAGTTATTCTAAATGTCTGATTGGAGTCAGGAAGGAATTTTTCCCCTAAAGTGGGGAAAATTGACTTCTAGCTCACAGGCTTTCTTTGCCTTCCTCTGGATCAATTTTCAGGATAACAGGCTGAACTGCACAGACAGATGTCTTTTTTCAGCCTTATAAATAGAGATAAGCGAATTTCTAAAAAAAATGTATTCTGTCGGTTCGACAAATTTTCTACAAAGATTATATTCGATCCAAATATATTTATGGTGAATCACGTTAAAAAAACAGTTATTTCAAGGCTGCAGAGAGCCTATATACAGCCAGGTCCATGAATATTGGGACATTGACACAATTCTAACATTTTAGGCTCTATACACCGCCACAATTGATTTGAAATGAAACAAACAGTTTGCATATGTGCCTCCCACTTGTTAAGGGACCAAAAGTAATGAGACAATTGGCTTCTCAGCTGTTCCATGGCCAGGTGTGTGTTATTCCCTCGTTATCCCAATTACAATGAGCAGATAAAAGGTCCAGAGTTCATTTCAAGTGTGCTATTTGCATTTAGAATCTGTTGCTGTCAACTCTCAAGATGAGATCCAAAGAGCTGTCACTATCAGTGAAGCAAGCCATCATTAGGCTGAAAAAACAAAACAAACCCATCAGAGAGATTGCAAAAGCATTAGGTGTGGCCAAAACTATTGTTTGGAACATTCTTAAAAAAGAAGGAACGCAACGGTGAGCTCAGCAACATCAAAAGACCGGAGGACCATGGAAAACAACTGTGGTGGATTACCGAAGAATTCTTTCCCTGGTGAAGAAAACACCCTTCACAACAGTTTTCCAGATGAAGAACACTATCCAGGAGGTAGGTCTATGTGTCAAAGTCAACAATCAAGAGAAGACTTCACAAGAGTGAATACGGAGGATTCACCACAAGATGTAAACCATTGGTGAGCCTCAAAAACAGGAAGGCCAGATTAGAGTTTGTCAAACGACATCTAAAAAAGCCCTCACAGTTCTGGAACAACATCCTATGGACAGATGAGACCAAGATCAACTTGTACCAGAGTGATGGAAAGAGAAGAGTATTGAGAAGGAAAGGAACTGCTCATGATCCTAAGCATACCACCTCATCAGTGAAGCATGGTGGTGGTAGTGTCATGGCATGGGCATGTATGGCTGCCAATGGAACTGGTTCTCTTGTATTTATTAATGATGTGACTGCTGACAAAAGCAGCAGGATGAATTCTGAAGTATTTTGGGCAATATTATCTTCTCATATTCAGCCAAATGCTTCAGAACTCATTGGATGGTGCTTCACAGTGCAGATGGACAATGACCCAAAGCATACTGCAAAAGCAACCAAAGAGTTTTTTAAGGGAAAGAAGTGGTATGTCATGCAATGGCCAAGTCAATCACCTGACCTGAATCCGATTGAGCATGCATTTCACTTGCTGAAGACAAAACTGACGGGAAAATGCCACAAGAGCAAGCAGAAACTGAAGACAGTTGCAGTAGAGGCCTGGCAGAGCATCACCAGGGATGAAACCCAGCGTCTGGTGATGTCTATGCGTTCCAGACTTCAGGCCGTAATTGACTGCAAAGGATTTGCAACCAAGTATTAAAAAGTGAAAGTTTGATTTATGATTATTATTCTGTCCCACAACTTTTGGTTCCTTTACAAGTGGGAGGCACATATGCAAACTGTTGTAATTCCTACACCGTTCACCTGATTTGGATGTAAATACCCTCAAATTAAAGCTGACAGTCTGCAGTTAAAGCACATCTTGTTCGTTTCATTTCAAATTTATTGTGGTGGTGTATAGAGCCAAAAATGTTAGAATTGTGTCCATGTCCCAATATTTATGGACCTGACTGTAGTGATTTAGAACACTGTTCCTTGCAGTAACACCCATAAAGAGTCTGCTGTTGTAGTAAAACAATACTGTAAGTCAGTATGACACTAAGATGACAGGCATCGCTCTTAGAGTCACTGCACACTTCACTTATTTGGGCAGTTATGGGGCCAAAATTGACCAAATAACTCAAGTGTGAACCCAGTCTTACATGTCAATGTTAGCACAAGGTATAAAGAATTGTGCAAAGGCCCAAGATCCTACTACAGAGTGAAAGAGCGCACTACTTTTACACCGTCATCAGCTGATTCCACATAGATATCTACAGAACCTGTTCTATAAATGCTTTTACAAGTAAAGCCCCCCTGACAGTGGAGAGGGTGTTAGGAGTAAGTTTGTGTTGACGTCACTAATTATTTTGCCCTTTCTCTGATCTGTCAGAACAATAATCCCCAAAAACGGATCCTGTCTGTTGAGCAACCGCCTTCACTCTGTCAGCATTTTGTCAGTAATCCATCAGTGTTGCTAAAGCAAGAAAACAAAACAGGAGTGGATCCAAAACAGAGATGACACGTGAATGGAATATTTGCATGTCTTCTGTGTTTTATACCCACTCTTGCTTTTGACTACCAAATCATAAGCCAATTCTGATGCAAAATAGGGACCATGTCATACAGGCCTTACAGTTGCTACATAGACAAGATCCATGGTGCGTCTCATTTTTCCTTCCTTTCCATCAGAAGAAGGGTCAATCAAATGATGATGTCAGACAGGCCAAAAGGCAAAATAGTGGCCCAGTCATAAAGTTGGGAGGGAGGGCAGCATGAGAAGTCCGCAGAGTGGTCCACTGACAGAGTGGAGAGGAGACCCCTCATCATGCTGTATGTTCATACCCAACAACACCGGCCCTAATGGTAAGGTCACACTGGCAATAAAGTAACTCGAGGATTTATCAATCGAGCTCAAAAGAAACTCAGGTATCGATAACCCTTGGGATCAGTATTTTGGCTGGTTTCCTACCTGGAAACAGGCACTTGTACAGTTGGGAATCATTATCCTGATAATTATTATAGTAATAGCAATAGTTGCAACATGTATCATACCATGTATACGGAAACTGATAATGAAAGGAGTATCAAATATGTCATTTTATGAGACTCTGCTGCCTAATCCTGAAGACAACTCACATGAAGGATATAGAAAATATCTGGTGGTATACAGGGAAAAGGGCAAGGGTAAGAACCATATTATCTAAGAAATTTGGTTCTAAGAGGGGATTGAAGGGAAATGTGACTCCATCTTGTCTTCTCTTCCATGTACAGAATTGTTATAATATCTCACCCACGCACTGTTTCACATCCCCCCCGCTGTGAGTTAGGTTTCCTTATCTGTCCCAGGACAGATTCTGGGAATATCCTAGAACTAGAACAAATGTTCTAGTTTTATTCAGGGTCATTCGGCACAACTGCGTACATTCTTATATGTGACGTATTACATACCATAAAAGGATGTTCCGGTAGTATCTGTATGAGCACCAATGTTTATCTTTTATGATTGGTTCAACACTGTTGTTAAGCAAACTTTTCTACTGCCTATATAAGGCCAAGCTATAGCATAATAAAGTTAGAATGTTTCTCAGTAATACTTGTGTGTGTGTCTATTATTGCCAACTGAGAAACATCTCTCCTGATTTCAGTGACATCAAACCAAGGTGGTCGTAGAGGTCCAGAAAGGTCCAAATCCTTTCAATCCAGGTATATAATAATTCTTCAAGTCTTTAGAGAATCAGGTTAGTTTAGACTTTCACAATATAAGGTGTTGGCAGGAGATTTTAACTCGATATGGAATGTTAAAATGGATAGGTCCTCCATAAATAGAATATATAATAAGGAAAATATATTTTTCTGGGGTATTTTCTTACTTAGAATTCCATTCTATTAAAGTAAATTGGGTCACATTATAATGCCACACTTAACCAATGGACAGGTGATATTTTTTATAATAAAGGAACTGATTTTCTAATCCTAAATAAACAAACTTGTGCACTTACTACAAATTACATAAATGTAAATAATTTCCTTATGGTGAATGTATGGTGCGAACTGAAGATCTGAGCTTGCTCCATACAAGGCAGATGCTAGCTGTGAAATATAAGTGAACCCGGTCATAATGACAGAGATCAGAAATAACTCCCAGCCTGGTCATTTCACACCCTAAATGCAACAGTCAGTAACGTCCATGAAATCCGAATGGTTACTCAGAGAGGCATTGGGTTTTCTTTGTCTTCAGAGCCCTTGCAGCAAGCTTGCTGGCTTCTATTTGGTTGCGCTGGAATATGTGCAATGTAAAAATAAAAATTGTCCCAATCTTTAGGTAATTATATGTCAGAATACAGCCTGATATAATACATAATACAATAGAGAGCCATGTCTGCCACATTTCCTACTATCTTAATATTTCAATGGATTGAAACCTTAGTAAGTTCTCTCATATGCCATTTGATATACTGTATATACACTGCGTGCAGAATTATTAGGCAAATGAGTATTTTGACCACATCATCCTCTTTATGCATGTTGTCTTACTCCAAGCTGTATAGGCTCGAAAGCCTACTACCAATTAAGCATATTAGGTGATGTGCATCTCTGTAATGAGAAGGGGTGTGGTCTAATGACATCAACACCCTATATTAGGTGTGCATAATTATTAGGCAACTTCCTTTCCTTTGGCAAAATGGGTCAAAAGAAGGACTTGACAGGCTCAGAAAAGTCAAAAATAGTGAGATATCTTGCAGAGGGATGCAGCACTCTTAAAATTGCAAAGCTTCTGAAGCGTGATCATCGAACAATCAAGCGTTTCATTCAAAATAGTCAACAGGGTCGCAAGAAGCGTGTGGAAAAACCAAGGCGCAAAATAACTGCCCGTGAACTGAGAAAAGTCAAGCGTGCAGCTGCCAAGATGCCACTTGCCACCAGTTTGGCCATATTTCAGAGCTGCAACATCACTGGAGTGCCCAAAAGCACAAGGTGTGCAATACTCAGAGACATGGCCAAGGTAAGAAAGGCTGAAAGACGACCACCACTGAACAAGACACACAAGCTGAAACGTCAAAACTGGGCCAAGAAATATCTCAAGACAGATTTTTCTAAGGTTTTATGGACTGATGAAATGAGAGTGAGTCTTGATGGGCCAGATGGATGGGCCCGTGGCTGGATTGGTAAAGGGCAGAGAGCTCCAGTCCGACTCAGACGCCAGCAAGGTGGAGGTGGAGTACTGGTTTGGGCTGGTATCATGAAAGATGAGCTTGTGGGGCCTTTTCGGGTTGAGGATGGAGTCAAGCTCAACTCCCAGTCCTACTGCCAGTTTCTGGAAGACACCTTCTTCAAGCAGTGGTACAGGAAGAAGTCTGCATCCTTCAAGAAAAACATGATTTTCATGCAGGACAATGCTCCATCACACGCGTCCAAGTACTCCACAGCGTGGCTGGCAAGAAAGGGTATAAAAGAAGAAAGTCTAATGACATGGCCTCCTTGTTCACCTGATCTGAACCCCATTGAGAACCTGTGGTCGATCATCAAATGTGAGATTTACAAGGAGGGAAAACAGTACACCTCTCTGAACAGTGTCTGGGAGGCTGTGGTTGCTGCTGCACGCAATGTTGATGGTGAACAGATCAAAACACTGACAGAATCCATGGATGGCAGGCTTTTGAGTGTCCTTGCAAAGAAAGGTGGCTATAATGGTCACTGATTTGTTTTTGTTTTGTTTTTGAATGTCAGAAATGTATATTTGTGAATGTTGAGATGTTATATTGGTTTCACTGGTAAAAATAAATAATTGAAATGGGTATATATTTGTTTTTTGTTAAGTTGCCTA